>NC_057742.1:26648441-26675338 GCF_004010195.1 Chiloscyllium plagiosum
CGGAAGTGGTGGCAGACACGGCAGTAGGGGTGGCGGAAGTCACTGAGGGTGTGGCATCGGCGATGATGTGAGGGCCGGAAGTGGCTGTGGGAGTGGCCATGATGGGGGCGGAAGTGACATCATCAATCAGCGTGGTGGTGGTAGCTGCATCAGCCGCATGGCTAATGGTGTTTCCGAGGCCAGGGGAATCTTCTGGAATGTTTGAGGAGCGCTGGTTATGAGGTGGGTGGATAAAAGTTTGTTGTACTTACAGTTTTTGATGTTTGAGGTGGAGTTGAAATACTGTTTGTTGAGAGTATGAATTCTCCTGAGGATATAGTAAAGGAGGGGTTCTTTGCAATTCTGAGAGAGTGTGGCCCTCAGCTGAGGTAGGGCAGACTGTCGAGAGGTTAGGTGCCGGCGCATTGCTGCAAGCGTGGAGCGGAGGATCTTGAAGGAGAACCGTTGCTGGTGTTTTTGAATCTGTAATCTGTACTGTTTGTCCTGTTCGGGTCCGAACTCTGCTGGTTTAAAGGTGGAAATATATTTGTGAAATGTCACATTAGGAAACGGGACAAAACACTGACATCAGAAAACTCCAATGGGTCCAAACAGTTGGGAATCCCAAAACAGCCATGAATCAAAGTCTGTTAGGAATGGAAAGAAGTGGGTTTGTTGAAAGTGCTGAAGCTGTCGATACACTTAATTCATTGTTTTCTGAACTTTTTCTTAGTTCATTGTTGTATATGGGTATGAAAGGGTTAGTATAGAGCAGTGTCTTAAGTACCATCCACTATGTTGCTGTCATGTGGATCTATGGCTGGATTAGTTTATGAATCTGAAGGGGTGAGACCTAACCATTGGTTCTCCTCAAAGTCTCTGCAACATTGTCTATCACATTAATGTAATATGTAGTAGCTAACATGCGATAAACTATAGCTAGTTAACTACCAACTCCCCTTCTTGTTCGAGAAGGAAGTGGTTTTCCTCTCCTACACGAGACCAAGAAAGCCCTATCTTCAAAATAAGATTTGATTTTTTTGTATATACCTCTCTGCCTTAGTTAATTAGTTCATAGGTCATGTCTTCACTTGCTATTCAGCTGTTTATTCACACTATTTGACACTTTTGATCACTTGCAGAGACTAGTTTTTCAGCCTGTCAACACTCTATTCATACTATTTGTACTTAACCTGTTAATACTCCTAACTACCTGGAATTATGTTGCCATTAACTCTCTGCCTATATATTGCATGCCTGCGTGCTTCCCTCCACTTCACCTGATAAAGAAACATACAAACATCAAAAATAGGTGCAGGAGTAGGCCATTTGGCCCTTTGAGCCTGCATCATTATTTAATATGATCATGGTTGATCCTGCAGTTTTAGTATCCCATTCCTGCTTTCTCTCTATATCCCATTGATCCCTTTAACCATGAGAGCCACGCCCAGCTCCCTCTTGAATGTATCTAATGAACCGGCCCCAACAGCCTCTTGTAGGAGTGAAGAAATTCTTCCTCATTCCAGTCCCGAATGGCTTACCCCTTATTCTTAGACTGTGACCCCTAGTTCTGGACTTCCCCAACATGGGGAACATTCTTCCCACATCTAGCCTGTCTAATCCTATCAGGATTTCATATGTTTCTATGAGATCCCCCTCATTCTTCTAAATTCCAGTGAGTTCAGGCCCATTTGATCCAGTCTTCCCTTACGTGTCAAGTCCTACCATCCCAGGAATCAGTCTGGTGAACCTTCGTGGGACTCCCTCAGTAGCAAGAATGTCCTTCCTCAGATTAGGAGACCAAAACTGCACACAATATTCAAGGTGTGGCCTCATGGCGGCCCTATATAACTGCACAAAAACATCCTTACTCTGATACTTAAATCTTCTTGCTATGAAGGCCAATATGCCATTAGCTTTCCTCATTGCCTGCTGCACCTACATACCAACCTTCAGCGACTGCTCCACCATGTGGCACAGGTCTTGTTGCACCTCATCTTTTCCTAAAGTGCCACCATTCAGATAATAATCTGCCTTCCCATTTTTGTGACCAAGATGGATAATCTCACATTTAACCACATTATATTGCAGTTGCTAAGTATTTGCCCACTCAGGCAGTCTGTCCAAGGCACCCTGCAGCATCTTAGCATCCTCCTCACGGCACGCATTGTCATCTGCAACTTTGGAGATATGGCATTAAATTCCTTTGTCCAAATCGTTAATATATATTGTGGAGAGGTGGGGCCTCAGCGCTGAACCCTGCGGCACCCCATTTGTCACTGCCTACCACTCTGAAAAAGACCTGTTTATTCCAACTCTCTGCTTCCTGTCTGGGTGGTTTCTCTACCCATGCAATATGTGATCTACTGATCACATTCTCAAAAAAAATTCCAGAAGATTTGTCAAGCATGATTTCCCTTTAGTGAATCCATGCTGATTAGGACCGATCCTATCATGGCTTCCCCAATGATCAGTTAAAAATTGACTCCAGCATTTTCCCCAGCATCGATGTCAGGCAACTGGCCTATAATTCTCCATTTTCTCTCTCTCTGCTTTCTAAAGAGTGGGGTTGCATTAGCCACCCTCCAGTCCATTGGAACTCTTCCAGAATCTACAAGTTGCTGGAAAATGATCACCAATGCATCTGCTATTTCTAGGGCCACTTCCTTTAAGACTCTGGGATGCAGAGCTTCAGGCCCTGGGGACATATTGGGTTTTAATCCCATCAATTTCCCCAATACAACTGCTTGCAAATAAGGAGTTCCTTCAGTTCTTTCTTCATGCCTGACCGCCTGTCCCCTACCATTTCCTGAAAGTTATTTGGGTCCTATTTAGTGAAGATCCAATGTATTTGGTTTGCCATCTCTTTGTTATTCTTTATGAATTCACCTGATTCTAACTGCAAGGGATCTAAACTTGTCTTCACCAGTCTTTTTCTCTTCACAGCTTTTGCAGTAAGTTTTTATGTTTTCCGTAAGCTTACTTTCATGTTTCATATTCACCTTCTGAATTAAACCCTTTGTCTTTCTCTGGTGAATTTTAAATTTCTCCCAATGTCTGGTTTGCTGCTTTTTATGACCAATTTATATGCCTCCTCTTTGGCTTTAAAACTATCCGTGGTTGAGCCACCTTCTCTGTTTCACTGTTACATCGGACAGGAATGTACAATTGTTGAAGTTCATCCTTATGTTCTTTAAATGTCTGCCATTGCATCTCCACTGTCAACCCCTTCAGTATCCTTGACCCAGCTTATCCTAGCCAATGCATGCCTCCTACCATCAAAGTTAGCTTTCTTTAAGTTCAGGACCCTAGTTTCAGATTATTGGAAAATTCTACCATATTGTGATCATTCTTCCCCAATGTTGCTAATTAATCCTCTCTCATTATGCAATATGCAGTCTAGAGAGACTGACTCTCTAGTTGGTTCCTTGACATATTGGACGTGGAAACCATTCCTCTTAATTTCAGGAAATCCTCCTTCATCATGTTGCTAACAGTTTGGTTAGTCCAATCAATATGTAGATTTATGTCACCCATAATAACTGATGTACACCCTATTGCATGCATCTCTAATTTCCTGTTTAATGCAAATCCCAACTTCACAATGACTGTTTGGTTGTCTGTAGCAACTTCCACTAACATCTCTTTCCTTTAATACTCTGCAGCTTGAACCATACAGATTCCACATCATCCAGTTAATGTTGTTAGCTATTTTCCAGTACTCCACGACCCTCCCTGACTTCAGTGATTTTTGAAAGTTCACCAGCAATGCCTCCACTATCTCCTCACTATCCCCTTCAGAACTCTGGGTTGTATTCCATCTAAGTCCAGGTGATTTATCCACCTTCAGATCTCTGAGTCTCTCCAGCACCTTCTTGTTAGTGATGCCAGCTCCATTCGCCTCTATCTCCTGACCCTCTTGAAGTTCTGGGACACTGCTGGTATCTTATACTGTGAAGACTGATGCAAAGTACCTAGTCAATTCCTCCCCATTTCTCTGTTCCCCATTACTCCTTCTCCAGCTTCATTTTCCAATAGCCTCATCCTCCCCTTAGTATGTTTCTTCTTCCATGGAATGAATTTCTATTGTGCCTCCTGAGTTGCACCCAGAAACTCCTGCCATTGTTGCTCCACCATCTTCCCTGCTAGGCTGTCGTTCCCATCAGTCCAGAACTAGAGGGCATAGGTTTAGAGTGAGAGTGGAAAGATATAAGCGGCAACTTTTTCACGCAGAGGATGGTGCATGTATAGAATGAGCTGTCAGAGGAAGAGGTGGAGGCTGGTACAATTGCAACATTTAAAAAGCATTTGGATGGGTATATGAATAGGAAGGGTTTGGAGGGATAAGGGCCACGTGCTGGCAAATGGGATTGGATTAAGTTGGAATATCTGGTTGGCATGGACAAGTCAGACCAAAGCGTCCTTTTCCGTGTTGTACATCAATATGATTCTATATCTCTAGCCAGCTGTTCCTTCAGGCTTTTGTTGTTACCTTTATTCAATTGTAATACATCTGATTCCAGTTTCTCCCTCTCAAGCTGCAGAGTGAATTCCATCATATTATGGTCACTGCGCCCTAGGGGTTCTTTTACCTTATGCACCCTAATCAAGTCTGTCTCATTACATGGCACCAAATCGTGAACTGCCTGGTGGGCTCCATCACAAGCTGTTCTGCGAAGAGCATAGATAAGATGAATAGCAAAGGTCCTTTCCCTAGGGTAGGGAGTTCAAAATTAGAGGGAATATTTTATAGTGAGAGGAGAAGATTTAAAAGGGACCCGGGGGGCAACCTTTTCACACAGAGGGTGGTTCGAATGTGGAATGAACTGCCAGAGGAAGTGATCGATGCAGGTACAGTTACAACATTTAAAAAACATTTGGGCAGGTACATGAAGAGGAAAGGTTTAGAATGATATGGGCCAAATGTAGGCAAATTGGTCTAGTTTAGTTTGGGAAACTTGGGTGGTGTGGACGTGTTGGACCGAAGGGTCTATTTCTATGCTGTATGACTCTATGACTCTATATAAAAAAAATCTCATAAGCAATCTATAAGTTCCTTTTCTTGAGATCCGTCACCAACCTGATTTTTCCAGTCCACCTCCATATTCAAGACCCCCATGATTAATGGAATCGTGCCTGTTTTATGTGTCCGTACAACAGACATGAAAATATGGTGGTGTTTAGCAAATGCTGAGTGGGGAGCATTGACTTTATAGAAACTAGGTATATATCCATATACACGAGTCCTCTACACCAGTGTTTCTTAACCTTTCCATATTCAACGCCCCCTTCTTATCCTTGAAATCATGCAACGCCCCCAAAGTCTGTTATTACACATTAAATTGCAATACACTGCAGTGCTGAAAATGGAAAATATATTTTATATACAGCAAAAAATAAATGTTATCATTTACTACTGTTCTTACTGTCCACCTACTTTTGGCTCACTCTGCATAAAATTTAGTCTGTGATAGCAAAATAGTCAATGCCAATTAGATTAGATTACAGTGTGGAAACAGGCCCTTCGGCCCAACAAGTCCACACCGACCCGCCGAAGCGAAACCCACCCATAATCTTACATTTACCCCTTACCTAACACTATGGGCAATTTAGCATGGCCAATTCACCTGACCCTGCACATCTTTGGACTGTGGGAGGAAACCGGAGCACCTGGAGGAAACCCACGCAGACGCGGGGAGAATGTGCAAACTCCACACAGTCAGTCGCCTGAGGCGGGAATTGAACCCGGGTCTCTGGCGCTGTGAGGCAGCAGTGCTAACCACTGTGCCACCGTGCCGCCCACAAAGCTATAATATGCATTCATTCTGCCACCCGGTAGAACAGTTGAAAAGCTGCGTTTCGTCTTCCTAGAAGCGACACGAGTTTGGTGATATTGATCTCGGCAGTAGAATCAGTGCCAACTACGAATGAGTTCAAATGGTTTGCCATTCACAGAGAAGACTTTCAATAATAGCGCAGCAACCAATCAGAGCGCATGCCTCCATGGGTGCAAGGAAAATAACATACTTGTGTTATGTGACTATCCATCTGCACACAGTAATGTCCTTCAAGGACATGGCAGTCTTCCAAGCGATTGGTAAGCTCTCTACAAAGTCGTTTGTTGCCCCCTTGCTGCCCTCCTTTGACTTCAATGCCCACCGAAGGAAGGCAAACGGCCCTCAGGGGGTGCTTTTGTCTCTGTTGAGAAACACTGATCTACACCAAAAACCGCACTAATTGCTACATTTTCATATTTTACTGTCTAATCTTGACATAGATGTTGTATTTTGATAAATGTAAACAACTCTTAATTTTATTTTTTATTTTCTCTGAGCAACAGCAGAGATTGAAAGTAACAAATAAAAAATGCGGAATTAAATGCAACCTTCTGACTCGGCAAGATGGCGGCGATTCTGTAGAACTGCTGTGGACAACTCTGCCTAACAGCCAAGGCATACTGGTGTTTTTTTTGCCATCCCTGCCAACTTGTGTGGTGGAATTATTAGTTTAAAACCTTACAGAACACATATTTGTTAATTCAAAGTTTGTGAGAAGATTTGTAGCTCGGGTGCTCGTTGCTGTGGTTCTGTTCGCCGAGCTGGAAGTTTTTGTTGCAAACATTTCGTCCCCTGTCTAGGTGACATCCTCAGTGCTTGGGAGCCTCCTGTGAAGCGCTTCTGTGGTGTTTCCTCCGGCATTTATAGTGGCCTGTCCCTGCCGCTTCTGGTTGTCAGTTTCAGCTGTCCGCTGTAGTGGCCGGTATATTGGGTCCAGGTCTATGTGTTTGTTGATGGAGTTTGTGGGTGAGTGCCATGCTTCTAGGAATTCCCTGGCTGTTCTTTGTTTCGCTTGCCCTATAATGGTAGTGTTGTCCCATTCAAATTCATGTTGCTTGTTGTCTGCGTGTGTGGCTATTAGGGATAGCTGGTCGTGTCGTTTCGTGGCTGGTTGATGTTCATGGATGCGGATCGTTAGCTGTCTTCCTGTTTGTCCTATATAGTGTTTTGTGCAGTCCTTGCATGGGATTTTGTACACTCAGCGGATAAAGCTAAAACTTTGTGGACGCTTTAAAATAGACGGATTGGCCTGAAGAATACAGTTAATGTTTGTTCTCTTTACTATATTTCCCCATGTTTTCTCTTCCTTTATTTTATTCTTTCTTTCTCCCTAATAATTTCCTTTTTGGAAAGGGGGGAAAAGACCTTGGAAAATTGTTCCTTTTTTTTTAATAACTGGATTTTCTGATGGGATATTTTGTGGATGTTCTTTGTTGTGTCTCCCCCCCTTTTTTTTGTTTGTTCTGCTTCTCTTTTAGTCACAAGTAGGGGTGACATGAAGCCAGGGATGGGTAGAGAGCTCATCCTGACTTTATCTTTTTTTCTGTTGATTTAAGGATCATCTCCTCGTTTTTTTTTTCTGGCCTAAGGCTGGGACACAGTCTGGGTTTGAAGGAGCTGTGAAGGAGGGGATGGGTAGGGTGAGTGTCCCCTATGGGCAAGGGGAAGAGTCTTCCAGTCAAGGTTTTAAAGTTGGTTTTCTTTGTAGTTTTTTGGTAGTAATAGTTGTTTATAGTTATGATAGAGTAGTTTTTGTATATATAGTTTTTCGATTCTATGAGTCTTTATTTACTTATGCTCAGTGCTTTGTAAGCAGGGTTCTCCCTCCGAGAGGTTCAAGGGTCTCTGAAAGGGGATATGGCTAAGTGTCTTATTAAATGGTGCACGTGGAACATTAAGGGAAGTCATTCGCCTGTTTCTAGCCTTAAGAAGGCAAGGGTTGATATTGCTTTGTTGCAGGAAACTCATCTTGATGATGAGGAACACCTGAAATTACAACAGGGGGGTTATGACCAGGTATTCTTTTCATCCTTTACTACTAAAGGTGGGGGAGTGGCAGTACTTATTCAGAAAAATCTTCCGTTCACATTATTAGAGCAGGTGAAAGATGAGCAGGGACGGTTTGTGATACTTAAAGCCCTGATACATGAGGAGGAATATGGCATTTTAAACATCTACTGTCTTCAGGCGCATCCCCTCAAATTTTTTATTAGTGCTTTCTCTAAGTGGACTGCTTTTGGAACACGGCACATTATTATAGGGAGGGGATTTTAATTGTCTTTTGGATCCGACAGTGGACAGGATGCCTTGTGGGCCCCCAACTATTTCTTTGCGAGCCAAGCAGGTGGTTGACTTATGCGAGGAGTTGGGGCTGGTGGGTATTTGGAGATGTCTTCACCCAATGGCAGGGACTTCACCTTTTTTTCAAACCCACATAAATGTCACATGAGGATTGACCTCTTTCTGGCTCACTTGGCCCTTCTGGATTTGATTATGGGTTGTAAAATTGGGAATATAGCTATCTCTGATCACACGGCAGTATATTCGGAGGTTAAGGCCAAGAGTGAAGGGCTAGGTATGCGGCACTGGCATTTGGACCCTTTTCTCCTTAAGGATTCCAAATTTGTGGAATACTTTTTGAAGGAGTTTCAGGAATTCTTGACTATCAACTCAGGCATGGCTAGTAGTCCGGCTATGCTATGGGAGACTGCTAAGGCCTTTGCTAGGGGATTAGCTATTTCCTATTCGGCTAGCCAGAAATGACAGAAGGGGGAACAGCAGCATCTACTTGAGATGCGGGTTGAAAGCCGTGGAGGCAGCACATTTTGTGCGTCTTCGGTGACTAAGCTACAGCGGATCACGGCCCTCTGGGCTGCCTTCAATTCTATACTGACACAAAACACAAAGAAAGAACTTGCTTTTGCTAGACAAAGGCTGTTCGAAAATGGGGATAGGCCAGGGAAGTATTTAGCGTACTTGACGAGGAAAAAGTGTGCTCCCCAATCCATTACTGCAATCAGAGACAGTGCCGGGGTCCTTACATACGATGCTAAAAAGGTTAATGACGATTTTCGGAGCTTTTATTCTGAATTGTATCGGTCTAAAGGTTGCAAGGACAGGAGGGCTAAAATGGAGACCTTTTCTAAGAACCTGAACCTCCCAGGGGTAACCTTGGAACAGGCCTCTCTCCTTAATGTCCTGTTGACAGTTCAGAAAATACAGGAGGCAGCTAGGCAACTTCAGAGTGGGAAAGCGCCTGGCCCTGATGTCTCCCAGATGAGTTTTATAAGGAGTTAATAGGGATTCTGTCAGGGCCGATGTTGGAGATGTACAGTCACTCCTATATGCATGAATGCCTACCACCATCTTGGAGAGAAGCTAATATTTCCTTAATGCTTAAGAAGGGGAAGGTTCCTGAGGATTGTGCCTCATACAGACCCATCTCTCTATTAAATTCAGATTTCAAGATTCTGTCCAAGATCCTGGCATTGAGATTGGAAAGGGTGTTGCCCCATATTATTAAAGAGGACCAGACAGGCTTTATAAGGGGCCGTAGGGCGGCACGGTGGCACAGTGGTTAGCACTGCTGATACCTGACTAGGAAAAAGCATCCTCCCCAATCCATTACTGCAATCAGAGACAGTGCAGGGGTCCTTACATACGAATGAAGATTTTCGGAGATTTTACTTTGAATTGTATCGGTCTGAAGATTGCGAGGACAGGAGGGCTAAAATGGAGACCTTTTCTAAGAACCTGAACCTCCCAGGGGTAACCTTGGAACAGGCCTCTCTCCTTAATGTCCTGTTGACAGTTCAGAAAATACAGGAGGCAGCTAGGCAACTTCAGAGTGGGAAAGTGCCTGGCCCTGATGTCTCCCGGATGAGTTTTATAAGGAGTTTATAGGGATTCTGTCAGGGCCGATGTTGGAGATGTACAGTCACTCCTATATGCATGAACGCCACCACCATCTTGGAGAGAAGCTAATATTTCCTTAATGCTTAAGAAGGGGAAGGTTCCTGAGGATTGTGCCTCATGCAGACCCATCACTCTATTAAATTCAGACTTCCAAGATTCTGTCCACGATCCTGGCGCTGAGATTGGAAAGGGTGTTGCCCCATATTATTAAAGAGGACCAGACAGGCTTTATAAGGGGCCGTAGATCCTCGAATAATATTAGAAGGTTGCTGAATATGGTCCAATATGCTGAATATGTCAGCAATGATTGATTCAGGGGTTGATAATTTCCTTAGATGCAGAGAAAGCATTTGACCAGGTGGAATGGCCATATCTATTTTATGTCTTAGAACAGTTTGGGTTGGGCGGAGTCTTTGCTAGGTGGGTGGAGGTTTTATATTGCCACCCTCTGGCCGCGGTCATCAGCAACAGGGTGATGTCTGGGAATTTTACGATTGGTTGGGGTAGTTGGCAAGGCTGCCCCCTCTCACCGTCGTTGTTTACGTTGGTGATAGAGCTGCTGGCAGAAGCCATTCGTCAGAACGTCCACATAACCGCTCCGGAAGTGGGATTGAGCATACACAAAATTATACTGTATACGGATGGTGTCCTTCTGTTTTTGTTGAACCCAATGACCTCCATACCCAATTTGATACAATGTATCAATTCATTTGGGGCTTTTTCAGGACATAAGATTAACTTTGCAAAATCAGAGGCTATGCCTTTGGGGAACCTTAGGGATGTACAAGATGTTGAAGGTGGCCCTAAATTTCCTTTTAAGTGGTCACAGGCAGGGTTCTGATACCTAGGCATTTTTATTACCACCAAGTTTGATCTGTTATTTTGGACTAATTTTGCTCACTTGCTCAACAACATTAGGCGAGATCTCCAGAGATGGGAGGCTCTTCCAATTTCATGGCTGGGCTGAATATCTCTCATTAAGATGAATGTTTTTCCTTGTTTGCTTTATCCCATGCATATCTTCCCTACAATGTTCCCCAGGTCAACGCTGCGGAAGCTTGTGGGGTGGTTTGGTTCCTTTGTCTGGCATCCTGGGCGGCCCCTCATCAAACTTACTAAATTGCAGTTGCCTCAAGGAGGGGGAGGAATTGATTTCCCAGACATCAGGAGGTATCAATTGAGCTCCCTGCTGTCCTTTGTCTGCAATTGGGTAGGTAACAATCCAAACTCAATATGGCTGGATATTGAGGCCTCCCAAGCAAAGTGCCCTCTTATTAGCCTGTTGTTCATGGATAAGTTGAGGACAGTTATGGACCACTGCCGGAACCCCACTGTTGTTAGTACAGTCAAGGTATGGAGGGTGATGCGTCAGAGTGAGGGTTGCTTATCCAAGACTTACACCTATAGTTGGCATGTCAGGGTTCCGACCAGGGATGGTGGTTCAAACTATGGGCAGCAAGAGGAGTTTCTAGTTTGGGAGACCTGTTTGAGGGGGAGGTTATGATGTCTTTTGAGCAACTGAGTTGCAAATACGGGTTACCCAGCAGAGATCTTTTCTGTTTTTTTCAGGTTAGGGATTTCATCCAGAAGAAGACTACGCTTCTCATTAAGCCCAATAAGCCCGATACAGAGAGGTTGTTGCTACGTTCCACAAGCACCCTTTCGGTTAGTGCCCTCTATCCCCTGCTGGGTGGCAGGGCCTGGCAGGATATTAACCGGTTATGTGAGGTCTGGGAGCAAGAGCTAGGAGTGGAGATCTCTTCTGAAACATGGGAGAACATATAGGAGAATACTCGAAAGATCTCAATCTGTAATAGGATATGCTACGCAGTTAAAAGTTCTGCACAGGGCTCATCTGGCACCAGACCGTCTGGCGAAGTTTAAAAAAGGGGCATCTTCAGTGTGCCCCAATGTAAAATAGGTGTAGGTACTCTTACCCATTGCTTCTGAACATGCCACAGGCTCCGTGTCTATTGGAGCGCTGTGGCGGGAGGGATAGGGAGGGTATTGAGGACTGAAGTCAAAGTTGACCCGATATCTCTCCTCTTAGGTCTACCTAATTTACCAGCCGGAATGGGAATGGGAAGAAACTATTTGATATTCTTGCATACTGTGCACAGAAGAATATTCTGATGAATTGGGTGTCTGAGAACCTGCTGGGTTTGCTGGGATGGCGGAAATTAATTATGGAGCACATTCCCTTGGACTTTTTTACAAACATGGTGCACCACACAACAGACCATTTGTAAAAAAACATGACAGCCCTACTTGAGTTATTTGGATATAGGTTTGTCAGTTATCTTAACTAGGGCGCTTGTTTAACCAGGATGGTTAGATTTGTCAAGCGCTGGGCCCTGGAGGGGGTCTCCTGAGTTAATACGGGTATATGTACAATGCTCCTGTTCCTCTGTTTGGGACCTTTGCGCCAGGCATAACTGTTCTGTACTTTGTGGGGTTTTTTTTGTTTTTTTTGCTTTTCTTTTTTTTGGTGTTGCTTTGCACAGTATTAGGATTTGGTTTTGTATTAAACGGTAAGGTAATAATTAGTAGACAGTAGTTGTATTGTAATTTGTGTTTTTTTCTTTTTATTATACTGATATTTGTTATTGATTGTAGTTTTCAATAATTTTATATGTTTTTAAAGTTAAAAAAAATGCTAATAAACATATTTACAAAAAATAAATGCAATCTTCTAACTTGCAGTCTGGATGTAGGTAACCTATTTCCAAACATGCACTCACTTTTGAAACCTGTTCCTGTCTCAAGCCTTATTGGCATTCCAAACGATGGTGTATTTGAAATAATGCTGCATTTGTAGGGACACTCTTAGATTAATATGTGCATGCTGATTAATTTTGAATTCCTTTAGATTTTGCAACAGATGCATTTTAATTGAAGACAAATGAATATTGAGTAGCATTCTCCAAAATCCCCCTCAGATACTATCCTCCAACAACTTCCCTCTCTCTATTCATCACCCTGTCAGTTCATGGGAGAACCTCATCACCCTCCACCCTCCATTTGAACTCACTCAGTCCATCCTTCCCTCCAGTTCAGGCTGAGGCTCTGCCTCACCTTCCCCATTCCTCACCTGTCCACCTGGTTGACACAAATATGTTTTATCTTAATACAGATCAGTCTATTTGCTCCCTGCAAAGTTTGTGATAGAATCACTCGGGCTTGGATCCAGCCAAATTAAATGACGGCGAAAGGTGTGAGACTACATCCAGAAGATAATTAGTTATGTTTTTCCTGGCCAATGCTTCACTGCTCTTTGAGCATGTCTCAAATCAGTACCTGTAGTCTAACAATTTCCTTATTCATTGTAATTAGCTGGCCAGTTTCCACCAGGCTTTCCTATCTTAAGCACACAATTAAAATCATCCTTTTAAATTTTTGTCTTAAGTAATAACATTATTTACTTATGCTTGCAATTTAATATCCGGTATAGCTTACAGAAAGCTGACAAAATCCCTTGACAATTGATTTTTGCTTTTATCTGCTCTCCACTGGAGGCTGCACTTCAAACAGATATGTTGGAACAGATATGCCTTACAGATATGTTCCCACGGGGTGTATAATTGCCAGGGCAAAGCTATTATCAATGAACAAATCCCTAATGATCAACTAGGAAACTGCTTACCCTCAGATAGAATTGTGTCAGTGAATTATAGGCTTTGCACAGAGCTGATTTCAACTGGGAACAGAATTGGTTTACGTGATAGAGGGAATGAAGAAAAAAACATTTGTGGACCCTACCCTTATCTTGTTTAAGTCCTTCCATTGTTATCCTTTCTTACCTTATCTTAGTCAACAGCTTACTACCTCCCAACACCCCATAAAATCTGCATTCCTCTTAACTCTGGTCTGTGGCTTCTTGTTCATTCTTCCTGGCCCCTTTCCATCTCACCCCTATGTTCTACCAGTGGTAGCTGTGGCTTCAGTTGTCTAGGTTGCAAACTTTGAAATTCCCTTCTTAATACCCCGTCTACCTTGCTGTCCTTCTTTGTGACACCCTTTAAACCACTTTCACTTTAACTCGATTGCCGGCCACTTTTCCAAATATGAACATAAGTGTAGCAACAGAAGTTAACTTTTTGGCTGATTGAGTCTGCTCCACCAATCAATCAGATCAGAGCTGATCTGATAATCCTCACCTTCACTTTTCTACCTTTTCCCCATGACCCTTGATCCCCTTACTGATTAAAAATCGGTCTATCTCAGCCTTGAATACAATTGTGAAGAAGTTTCACTCCCCTCAGAGAGAAAAGAATTCCTCCTCATCTCTACCTCTATCTTAAATGCATGACCCCTTACTCTGAGCTTCTGTTGTCTAGTGCCAGACTCGCACACAAGGAGAAACAGCCTCTCTGCCCTGTCAAGTGCTCTAAGAATCTGATACGTTTCAAAAAGCTCACCTCTCATCCTTCTACAATTCAATGGTGACAGGCATAATCTACTCAACCTCTCATCATAAGAAAATCCCTCCATATCTGGGAGCAACCTAGTGAACCATCTCTCAATTATCTCCAAGACCACTACATCTTTCATGAGATAAGGGGACCAAAACTGTTCACAGTATTCCAGATGTGGCCTTGTATAGTTATCACAAGAACTCTCTATTTTTAGAATATTATTTGCCTTCCTTATTCACTGCTGAACTTGGTTTCTAGCTCCTCCTTCTTTAACACTCTTTTATTTTGTCATTATGGTTCAATGAAATGCCTTCAACTTTTCTTTGTTAATAGATGCAATGTTATTAAAAATGTTGTTGGTCATTGTGCTGTGTTACAAATGCAATATAAAACGGCTTTTCACTTTAAAAGCAGTGTTCAAAATGGAGTTTTGAATATTCATGTTTTGTAACATCGAGGCACATGGTAGCAGTGAAGTTGCTGCTGATATTTGTCTGTAATTATTACTGTAATGTTAATCTTTGTTTCAGTGTTGTGGTGTGGATGAGAGTTGAAAATGTAAGCAGCCAGATGGCTCCTAGTAGACAGTCATTTCTCTGGATTCCCCAGTGATGTAGGAATTATAATATGTTGACTTCAGTTCTGAAGGTTATTTCCTCCACTCATTTGGATGTATCATTATTCATTACTCCCAACCTCAGACTGTGGACAGCAAATCTGTTTATATCTCTTTGTAAATGTCTTTCTGAAATCAGCTGTCAGGCATGTTGATTCATTTGCATCTTCCTTTGTATTTCACTAGTGAAGGTCCATTTCCAAAAAGTGAAAATGACCTATATGCATCAATCATTTTAATTTACAAAAAGAAAGAAATTGTGGGCTGTGATTTGGACAATAAAATAAAATTTCACTTCTTGAGTCAAATATTACATCTAAGTGAAATCAATCAGTAAAATTGACTTGGTGCAGGAATGCATTCATTTATATTAATTATGTGCCTCTAGGCAATTTAGAATAAATGAGATTTTGTTCAATAATTATCAATGAAACACAGCACCATTTTGCCGAATACTACAGATGGAAAGATTTGCAAGAGTAACACAATCTGGTTTCCTTCGTCATGAGAAAGACATTACTCTGGTCTACTATCCATGTGAAACAGAGTCAGTAAAGTTCTCCTTATTGATAACAAAGCTTTAGTTTACCAGCCCACTTCTTTGATCAATACTACCTAATTAATAACTTGTTAATTACTTGAATAATTCAGATAAATAATACGGATAAATCTAAGAAGAATTTAAATAAAGACATGAAGGAGAAAGGAATAGAAAGATCAAGCAGCATCAATCAGTACCTTTAATATTCTGGGCAATTGGTGAGTCAATTGTGAAATTAGAGTGAGATTGGTAGAAATGAGTTTCTCAGTGTCAAGAGGGAAAAAAAGCGATTCTTTTTAGATGGTGAAACAAGAATCCCGCTTGTGAGTGTCGAGAGACCTACTTACATCTGTTTGCATCATAAGTATTCCATTATTCCTTAATCTTGTCTCATTGAGATGCATTTCCCTATTCTCCCATGCACCAGTTAGAAGCTAGACAGTCACAATTCCCGACATGAAGGCCAGAGTGGGTATCCGGCTGACCACTTGCTTTTCCAGATCTCAATCTTGGACAACAGTCACCAAAATCTCAAGACTCACTGCATGGGCAGCAACTACAAGCATCACCCTCTGCCAATGGATGTTGGCAGTAGACATATGCCACACACACACACACACACACAGACACACTCTCAGACAGACACAGACGCACACAAACCCCTGCCCGACTCCACCCCCCACTGCACCCTGATGTCATGTCTCTGATCTAATTGCAATGCATTTTCATCTTGCTCAATCCTTCCCTTTGTCTCATTCCAGGAGAAAATGGCCCACAGTAGGGCAGAAAAAGCCAAGACAGTGGGCCCAACTTTCATCTTCTCACACTCTACAAGAAGAAGGCCCGTGCCCTGGCTGATGAAGATCATTCCTGTGGTGACGCAAAAATCTCAATATTCTGGCCAGCAGATAAGAACCAGTGTCCATTACTGTGCTGCTTTCCCCATTACCACTCCAGGAACCAACCTTTTTCCTAGCATGGAGTCTTAGAGTCATACAGCACAGAAACAGATCCTTTGGTCCCACTCATCCAAATGTTGTTCCAACATTGTAACTATACCCGCATTTACCATTCCTCTGGTGGTTTATTTCATATATGAGCTGAAAATGTGTTGCTGGAAAAGCGCAGCAGGTCAGGCATAAGCCCTTCTTCAGGAATGAGGAAAGTTTGTCCAGCAGGCTAAGATAAAAGGTAGGGAGGAGGGACTTGGGGGAGGGACGTCGGAAATGTGATAGGTGGAAAGAGGTCAAGGTGAGGGTGATAGGTCAGACTGGGGTGGGGGCGGAGAGGTCAGGAAGAAGATTGCAGGTTAGGAAGGCGGTGCTGAATTCGATGGATTTGACTGAGACAAGATGGGGGGAGGGGAAATGAGGAAACTGGTGAAATCCGAGTTCATCCCTTGTGGTTGGAGGGTTCCTAGGCGGAAGATGAGGCGCTCTTCCTCCAACCGTCGTGTTGTTGTGGTCTGGCGATGGAGGAGTCCAAAGACCTGCATATCCTTGGTGGAGTGGGAAGGGGAGTTGAAGTGTTGAGCCACAGGGTGGTTGGGTTGGTTGGTCCGGGTGTCCCAGAGGTGTTCTCTGAAACGCTCCGCAAGTAGCCGGCCTGTCTCCCCAATATAGAGGAGGCCACATCGGGTGCAGAGGATGCAATAGATGATGTGTGTGGAGGTGCAGGTGAATCTGTGGCGGATATGGAAGTTTCCTTTGGGGCCTTGGAGGGAGGTGAGGGGGGAGGTATGGGCGCAAGTCTTGCACCTTACACTCTCTTTGTGTAAAAGTTGCCTCTCAAGCACTTTTAAATCTCTCTCCTCACCTTGATGTTATATCCTTTAGTTTTGAACTTCCCTATTCTAGAGAAAAGACCTTTGTTATTCACACTATCTATGATTTTATTAATCTCTATAAGGTCTCCTGTAAACTTCCTAGACTACACTGAAAAGGTCCCAGACAATCCAGCCTTTCCTTATAACACAAACTCTGGCAAATCCTTTCTGAATCCTTTCCAATTTAATAATGTCCTTTCTATAGCAGGGAAACCATCATTGCAATACCAAAGAAAGCACATGCAATTTACCTTAATGACTACTGCCCAGTAAGTCTGGCCTTCATAATCATGAAGAGCTTCGAGAGGCTGGTCATGGTCCACATCAACTCAAGCCTCCCAGCCTGCCTCAATCTCCTACAATTTGCCTACCAACACAAGTCCACAGCGGACGCCATTTCCCTGCCCTACACTCATCCCTGGAACAGCTGGATAACAAGCACACCTATGTCAGGTTCTTACTCAGCTCCACCTTCAGCACTATAATCCCTACCAGACTAATCTCAAAACTCTGGGACCTATAAATTGGCTCCCCCCTCTGCAACTGGATCCTCAGCTTCCTGACCAACAATCAGTGAAGATAGACAACAGCACCTCCTCTATGATAACCCTTGCTGCCTCTCCACAAGGATGCATTCTCAGCCCCTTGCTGTACTCCCTGTATACCCATGACTGTGTGGTCAAATTTTGTAAGAATGCCATCTATAAGTTTGTTGACGACACCACTGTGGTCGGATGGATATCAAACAATGATGAGTCAGAATACAGAAAGGAGATAAAGTGCTTGGTGATGTGATGCAATGATAACAACCTCTCCCTCGATGTCAACAAAACAAAAGAATTGATCATCAACTTCAGGAAAAAAGGAAGAGAACACATTCTTATCTCCATTAATAGAGCGGAGGTTGAGAGTGTGGAGAGTGCCAAGTCCCTCAGAGTGATGATAACCTACCACCTGTCCTGGACTTCCCACGTAGATGCGATGGTCAAGAAGGCACAACAATGCCTCTTCTTCCTCAGGCAGCTCAGGAAATTCAGCATGTCCATAAGGACCCTCACCAATCTTCACAGATACATAAGAAGTATTGTATCCAAGTGTATAACAGCCTGGTTTGACAACTGCTCTGCCCAGGACTGTAAGAAACTACAAAAATTGGGCACACAGCCCAGACCATCATGGAAGTCAACCTTCCATCCATTGACGCCATTTACACTTGTCATGGTCATGGAAAGACTGCCAACATCCTCAAAGACCCCTCCCACCCTGGTATTACTCTCTTCCAACTTCCTCTGTCAGGCAGAACATACAGAAGCTTGAACAAACACACCAGCAGGTTCAAAAACGTCTTCTTCCCTGCTGTTATTAGACTGCTGATGGACTTCTCTAAGTTCAAATAATGTTGATCTTGCTTTGAGAGCCTCCTGTGCAGTCATAACCTTGTATGCCTCACTATGTCAAAGTACCCTATGATCTGTATGTCCTTGCTTGCTATGATCTGCCTGTACTGCTTGAATATAAAGCTTTTCACTGTACTTTGGTACATGTGGCTACAACAAATCAAATCAAATCAGAACTGCACACGGTACTCCAATAGCGACCTCACCAATGTCCTGTACAACCTCAACATGATGTCCCAACTCCTATACTCAATGGTCTGATCAATGAAGACAAATAAAGACAAAAGGAGGGTACACGAAAGGTCACCAAAACAACCAGGATCACTGAGATTCCAATATTCCAATGCATTGACACCTATGATTTACCTGGTCTTATGTCTTTTCAATGCAATGTTGGAAAAACAAGACATCCTGTTCTTAGAAAGACTGACAAATAACCTTCAGATGAACAAACGGGGAACGGTTATCCTGGCGCCATGAGTAGCTGTCCTTGGTCATCGGTTAGAAGGATTCGTGTGGGTGACAACACAATGTAAATTTTCAACCCCTAGAAATATGATAGATCAGCAATTGCTCAGGATCAGAGGGTAGCCATTGTTAGTCAGTCCTCATTAGCCAGCTGTCTTTATTAGAACGAAGGTACGCCCAAAGGGATTGATGAAGACCCAGGGAAGAACACCCTAACACTTCAGCTAAAGACCAGGATAAAGAGGACCTTCACAACCTCAACAAGACTGAAAAACTCCATGGCAACTGTGCGTTTGTCTTCTTGTATCATTTCACCATCATGAAATGTTACTTAGTTAGAGCTTTTCTGAGAGCTTTCCAATGACACAGGATCCAGCCAAAGTACATGCCTATGTCAGTTTCCACATCTTCTTTTTCCTGGTGCAGGTCACCAGATGCTGTGTTGGAGGCACTTCACTTCACAACAAGTTAAGCTGACTAGGAGACTTTCATACCCCTACTGCCTGCCTCTGGAAGGATTTATAGGTTGCCAATAAATTGTTTGGACCATGCACTTTTCATGGTCCTCAGTTTTGGAGTTGAAACAAATTCAGAGCTCCTAGCTTATCGTAAGCAATGCTACCCACTGCATCACAAGATCTTGTCTTGTCCTTGAGTAAATACACACTCCCAATAATAGAAAATGGACTGTGAAAGGTTCTTCTCTTTTTTTCCAAAGAAAATCATTGATTTCACACATGCTCATTGTAGCTGACAACTAAAACTGGGTTAATTAAAAATAGCCAGACCGCATGTAAAATGATACGCCACCAAGGACTTGGGAAGTACTGATCTATTTTCTGCCTTTACAGCACTATGTGCCTTCTAGTAACATTGATGGAATGATGTGGGACACCAGTCAGATTAGGATGACATTGCTATTCATGTTTCTTGGTGCAGATGGCTGAAGAATTCCAGCCATTCTGTAATTAAAATTACACTGAATATTATTAAAAACAAATGAGCATGTTCACATGAAACTCCTCAGTCCAGGATTTAAACGGTAGCATTGTTTCTCTACAATTAACAGGCTGTTAAAATGGGGTCCATAACATTGCATAATGAACCAAGTACTATTCAAAAACCTTTAAAGTTAACTCTTGGGGAAGCAAAGAGTTGTTTCTGGTCTCAGCTAGTTTTTTTTTCCAATCTTCTTAGA
This sequence comes from Chiloscyllium plagiosum, assembly GCF_004010195.1. Taxonomy (NCBI): domain Eukaryota; kingdom Metazoa; phylum Chordata; class Chondrichthyes; order Orectolobiformes; family Hemiscylliidae; genus Chiloscyllium; species Chiloscyllium plagiosum. Next base: position 26,668,633 of record NC_057742.1, read on the forward strand.
ACCCGAATAAATGTTCATGTATTTTTTTCATACAATAACAAACCCATAGGACATGAAACAGAACTTCCCAAAAACAAGCACAAAGGCTGCTCATTCAAAAGCACTCAGCTTTCTTAGTTTGGTCATCTCTATTCTAGTAAATTTGCTTTGAATACAATAATTGCGGGAAGTCCAGCCGTACAATGTATATTTGCAAAAACGGAGGATGTGTTAACAATCATGAAGAACAAAGTGGTTCATTTTAAGGCTCTAGACTCCAACTGGTGGAATGGTGCAAGGAGTAGTGTTGAGGCCTTGGCCAATATAATCTATATCAGTGACTTGGATGGAGGGAACAAGAGTAATGTATCTTGTATATGTACAAGAGTAATTACTAATTGAAATAACCCCACAGAGGCCAATATCTGGTCACCAAGACACCCTTTATTTACCTGTGCATGGTACTTGATACTGATACGTCTTCCTCAGAGTGAACAGAACCTCTGACACTCCTGTTTATGCCTGTCAGCCAGGGCTCCCAGATTAGATCAGGTTAACAGTCCCTATTCTATGAAGCTGACCTCATTACAATCACTACACTGATGATACAAAGCCAGATGGTAATATACACTGTGAGGACTCAAGGAGGCTACAAAGACCTGTGAAAAGTTAACAAGTGGGCATCAAGATGATAAATGGAAATTGATGTAGAGGGTCATAGAGCCATGCAGCATAGAACAAGTCCTTCAGCCCACAATATCAATGCTGGCCAACAAACATCAAACTACAGTAATCCTATTTACCTGCACTCGGTCTATAGCCAATTAAATCCTGGCATTTTAAGTACTCATCCAGATGCTTCTTATAACTGTGTGGTAACTCCTTTCAGTAGCAAGTAAAGAGAATAAGATAAAATAAAATAAATAGAATACTTCCAGAAGGAACTTGACCAAGGAGCTGGATTTTCTGTATGTAATGCTGAACAAACCTGTATCAGATGATCAAATGTCGAGAGTGTGGTGCTGGAAAAGCACAACAGATCAGTTTCTGATGAAGGCTCTTACACCCAAAATGTTGATTCTCCTGCCCTTTGGATGTTGCCTGACCTGCTATGCTTTTCCAGCACCACACTCTCAACTCTGATCTGAGCATCTGCAGTCCCTTTCTCCTCAGATGATCAAATGGCAAGCGCGTGGAGCTACAGTTTTATATGCAGCATGTACTGAACAAAGAGACCTTGGAGTGCAGGTTCATAGCTCCTTGAAAGTGGAGTCGCAGTTAGATAGGACAGTGAAGAAAGCTTTTGGTATGCTTTCCTTTATTGGTCAGAGTATTGAGTACAGGAGTTGGGAGGTCATATTGTGGCTCTACAGGACATTGGTTAGACCACTGTTGGAATATTGCATGCAATTCTGGTCTCCTTCCTATCTGAAAGATGTTATGAAACTTGAAAGAGTTCAGAAAAGATTTACAAGTTTGCTGCCATGGTTGGAGGATTTGAGCTATAGGGAGAGGCTGAACAGGCTGGGGCTGTTTTCCCTGGAGCGTTGGAGGCTGAGGGGTGACCTTATAGAGGTTTACAAAATTATGAAGGGCATGGATAGGATAAATAGACAAAGTATTTTCCCTGGGGTGGGGGAGTCCAGAACTAGAAGGCATTGGACTAGGATGAGAAGGGAAAGATATAAAAGAGACCTAAGGGACAACCTTTTCATGTAGAGGGTGGAACGTGTATGGAATGAGCTGCCAGAGGAAGTGGTGGAGGCTGGTACAATTGCAACATTTAAAAGGCATTTGGATGGGTATATGAATAGGAAAGGTTTGGTGGGATATTGTCCGGGTGCTGGCAGTTAAGATTAGATTGGGTTGGGATATCTGGTCAGCATGGACGGGTTGCACCGAAGGGTCTGTTTCTGTGCTGCACATCTCTATGACTCTATGTCTTTGCTGAAGAATGCCATTTAAACAGGATGGGAAGTGTGGTGAGTTGTAAGCAAATGCTCATTGAAGTCATGTAGCAGTTGCTGATTGGATGCTCAGCATACAATTCCTCTAACAGCTTAACATTCTTCAATTCATCACAATCATCTGCCAGCCCTCTATGTTATTTGAAATAAACCATTTTGTGTTACTTCATGACCTGGGGGTTTAGTGCTTTAGATTCACAACTGTAAGTATAGGAAGATAGTCCTAATATAGCAGTGCTTTCCTATTCAAGTTCCCTCAAGGATAGACTGAGCAAATGATGGGGAAGAGGAATGAGAAGTGTCCTTATGTATTGCCTCTCATCCCAACTGGCAAGTCAACCAAGTGTAGCATCAAATCTTGGAAAACAGCAAAGTGATGGATGCTGTTGCATCTTGTATAATTTTAGCATCTGCCAAAGTCTGGCTCAGTGTTGCGGGGGTTGATTGGAAAGTTAGTGAAGCAGAGCACGAAAGCATGTGTACAGATAGATCTTTTCTCAGTCTCTTGTGGAATCCCAAACATATTTTGAAACAGCAATTATCATCTATATTATGGATCATCTTTGATACAACTTTCAGCTGATTTTGCCCTGGATCTACTCTCTAGGCTTTGCTGTTCTCCCTTGACTGTTCCTTGTCTCTGATGACACATCTCTATAATCAGCTATTGATCAAGAGTTGATCAAATTGCATTATAACCATAAACCTTCATATTATATATTAGTAAGACAACCTTAATGAATGGTGCAAATGTAGTCCAACTGTAATTTAGGCTTTTCTCAATGTTCAATTGATGTAGAATTGTTTTGAATATAGTCTAAACTCATTAATTTCATCAATACTTTCTTAATTTTTGGGATTTTATTATTTGGCATCATTTTAATTTCTCCAAATCAAAAACACTGAATTATAAAATACTGAGTGTATCTTCAGGTGTACCTCACTGCCTTCTTTCCTACTCTAATTGTTAAGTGATTTATTTTATTCTTTTCTTCCTCTAGAATGTTGATGTTTTGAACTATAGGACTAGGGCCTTCACCTGGGTGTCTGGTTTAATAAAATGTTCTAAGGCATTTGGTGAGTCATCTACATAATGGTAAGTGATGTAGAAACAATGAAGACATTTTAGTGTGAGAATACAAACTCGATTATTATACTCCATCGAAGTCAACTTTATCATTATATTAGAAAGGCACTCAAAGGTTGCTTCAACGGTATGCTTTTACTGATATGATTGTTTAACTGGTTAATTAAATGTGAACTTTGCCGAGAAGCACAAATTCCAATTGTTTCCTTTGACTTATTTTAGATTAGAGTGGAAACAGGCCCTTTGGCCCAACAAGTCCACATCGACCCGCCGAAGCACAGCCCACTCAGACCCATTCCCCTACGTTTACCCCTTCAACTAACATTACGGGCAATTTAGTATGGCCAATTCACCTGGCTCATAATTTGACGGGAATCAAAGAATATTGGTGACAAACTTTCTGCTGGTTGAAGTCATATCTCCATAGTTGCGATTGTTGGAGGTCAGTCATCTTAACTCCCGGACATTTCTTCAGGAGTTCCACAGGACAGTGTCCTAAGGTCAACAATCTTCATCAGTGACCTTCAATCCATCATAAGGTAGTGAGTGTAGATAAACGTTGATGAGTGCACAATGTTCAGCACCATTCACAACTCAGATACTGAAACAGTCCGTGTTTAAATGCGACAATATCTGGACCAAATTGAAGCTTGGGCAGATAAGTGGCAAGTAACATTTGCATTATGTAAATGCCAGGAAATGACCATGTCCAATTTAACCACTGTTCAATGGTGTTACCAACACTGAATCCCCTACTACTAACATTCTGGGGACTACCATTCACCAAACATTTAACTGAACTCACCACAAAAATACAGTGGCTACAAGAGCAATCAGAGACTAGAAATACTCTGACAAATAACTCACCTCCTGACTCCTCAGCACCTGTCCACCATCTACAGGGCACAAGTCAGGAGTGTGATGGAATACTCCCCACTTGCCTGGATGGGTGCAGCCCAAACAACACTCAAAAAGCATGACATTATCCGAGACAAGACAGCCCTCCTGATTGGCACCACATCCACAAAAATCCACTCCCTCTACAACTAGCGTGCAGTAGCAATGGAGTGTACTATCTACAAGATTCATTGCAAAGTTCCCCAACCTGCACCTTTCAAACCTATGACCAATTCCATCCAGAAGGACAAGGGCAATGGATATATGGAGAACCACCACATTTAAGTTCCCCTCCAAGTCACTCACTCTCCAATTTCACTGTTGCTGTGTCAAAGTCCTGGAATTCCATCCCTAATATGAATCTACCTACAGCAGGTGGACTGCAGCAATTCAAGAAGGTAGCTCACCACACCCTGCTCAAGGTCAGCTGGGCATTGGCAATAAATGCTGGCCAGCCAGCGATGCCCACATCGCACAAGAGAATAGAAATAAAATGCTGAAATGAGATTGCAATACCTGACCGAAAAGCAAATTTGTATGAGTTACATTTTAAGAAAGCACAGCAGCCTCAAAGAGATGTTTATAAAATGAAATCATCATTTCATTGTGTGTGCCCCTCCCTATCTCTGTAACCTCCTTCAGTCCTACAATCCACTCTCAGGAGATGTGCTGGTGTCGTGGTAAGATCCCTGGGTTACTAATCCAGAACTCCAGGATAATGTTTTGGGGCCATGGGTTTGAATCCACCATGACAGACAGTGAAATTTGAATTCCATAATTTAAAATAAATCTCAACTAAAAAGCTAGCAAAATGAATACTGTTGATTGTTTTGAAAACCCATCGGGTTCACTATAACATCCTTTAGGGAAGGAACTTTGCTCCCCTTACCTGGTCTGGCCTTCATGTTAGTCCAGACCCACAGCAATGTGGTTAACTCTTAATTGCCCTCTGGATGTGCAACAAATACTGGCCTATCCAGACATATCCATGTTCCATAAATGAAGAAAAACATGCTCTTGGACTTCAGCATTCCTCCAATTTAATCCTTCCTTCATAGATCCAGAGTTTCTGCCAATGTTGACACCTTAGCCTTCAACTCCTCGGGCCCTGAGCTCTGGAATTCTCTCCTTGCATCTCCAGTTTTCTAACTCTCCTCCTTACCAGTTTTTGAAGCCTTCCTCCTTCACCTGTTCCAGTAATTCTTTATGCCCCTTTGTGTCAAATTTTATGTACCAACAATTCTCTCAAACACCTTGGAATCCTTTACTAAATTGAGACTGGATCTGAATGCAAGGTGTTATTATTAAACATTCCAAGTAAACCAATATGCCTTCCCCTATATGTTGAGTTTAGTCATAGATATGGGCATTTAATGAGGTGGGACGTTGGTGTGTGGAAGCTCCTCCACCTCTCTGCCTCCTCATTGATAAAGTTCATGGCAGGAATGCCTGTGGATGGCCTTTCACTATGCTGCCTACTGAAGGTCTCCTCCACTCTAACTGTGACTGAAGTCATGGCAGGCAAGAGGGTTCACCATGTGGGAAACATGGAAACCTGGGGTTGCTTGTAGGGTTCTGGTGGGAGGGTGATGGGGGTCCCTTGTCAGGTGCTCAGGATCTGGTTGAAGGCCCCAGCATCAAGAATGGAGTCTACTGAGAGCTACTCCTTGATGTTGCTGACAAGACCTCTACTCTGCATCACTCATCTCAGATCTGCAATCCAGCACCAGGTCTCAATTTTGGTTGGTGTCATCTCAGCAGCTGTCTGTGGACAGGACCTCAAGCCCTAGGGTCCTTGATCTTGATGGGTAAAACCCACCTCTGACCAAATAAGTATTCGATTGATAAATGATGCCGTATGCCTTCCTAAAAGAGGTACTGAATGTCCACTCTTTGGCTTGGATTCCAATTGCATCTTAAGATTTTGTTCTCTATTTCTTGCAGTGCCTTCAAGTTGACGTTTTTGGAATCCCTCAGTCACCATAAGGTAATCTTTAACATCTAAAATGCTACATGCAGATGAGAAGTGCTGACAGTTCACATGCTCAGGAAAAGCAGAGATTTGAGTCCTCATGATTTACATACTTTATAAGAACGTAAAAGCAACATTAGTATTGCTAGTGAGATTATCCATGTTATATCAGTTCAGCAGCATATCCACTCTCGATGCTTGACTAGGTGGGAGTGAGGAGAGACAAGAAACTGTCATAATGTTGAGTTGTTATGTAGAGCAAGAATAGGATGACATTCCTTTAAATGCCAACTTTTCACATGAATTTCTGCAAATAGCCCGAGGTACTATTCAACAGAAATGTTGCAACATTAAGCACAGTTGGAAGATCTTCAAGGCAACTACAACTGTTTTACAGCTATTTCTGAAGCTACAATAAATTTAGAACATTACATTTATCTTCTATCCAGCAGAGTTTAACCTCCTGATTCTATCAGTCTCCGTGAAGTCAGTTAGAGGTGTGACAAATACATTTTGATACTGTAAAGCTCAATCCTGTCCCATAGTTCTTTGTTAGTACAATATATCCCATTTGGACAGAGGAATGCAGCAGCACAAATGTATAGGCTTGCACCCCATCAGTACCACAGGATTAACCCTCAGCCATTTGAAACAGATTTACTGGAACAGATTTACTCACAACTCTGAGGAAGGTGTGTCAAGCAGGCTAAGATAAAGGGTAGGGAGGAGGGACTTGGGGGAGGGGTGTTGGGAATGCAATAGGTGGAAGGAGGTTAAGGTGAGGGTGATAGGCCGGAGAGGGGG
>NC_057742.1:26675397-26703208 GCF_004010195.1 Chiloscyllium plagiosum
AATCTGCATTCCATCCCTTGTGGTTGGAGGGTTCCTCCAACTAGGAGAAAGTGAGGACTGCAGATGCTGGAGATCAGAGCTTAAAAATGCTGAAGAAGGGCTCATGCCCGAAACGTCGATTCTCCTTCTCCTTTGATGATGCCTGACCTGCTGCACTTTTCCAGCAATAAATTTTTAAGCTCGGGTTCCTCCAACCACAAGGGATGAATGCAGATTTCTCCAGCTTCCTCATTTCCCCTCCCCCCACCTTATCTCAGTCCCAACCCTCAGACTCAGCACCGCCTTCTTGACCTGCAATCTTCTTCCCGACCTCTCCACCTGCTGCACTTTTCCAGCAACACATTTTTCAGCTCTGATCTCCAGCATCTGTAGTCCTCACTTACTCACAACTCTCCCAGTTGAACACGAAATAACTTCTGACGGTTATTAAAGATATACTTTTTACAACCGTTTATTATCAAATGCATCAGACCAAGTATTAACAATCTCATATTCCAATGTTGTTAGATACAGACATTCTGTAGGTTAGATAACTTAAGTTTTCAATAACTTGGGACTACATTTTTTTGGCCTTAAGAACCTTTCAACCCAGAATGCACCCTCTCTCTAGAAAAAGGTGGGTAGCGTATCTGTAGTGTGTTAGTGCACTGATCTGCAATGTCACAACAGGACTCAGGCCTGTGAGATTCATCATGTGATGAGTCCAACCCTTGATGATGAGGAGCTTGGGAGAGCCAGTGAGTTGGAGGAGGGCTGACTACATTTTCCTGTTAATGCAGAGGAGAGCCTGCTACGAAAGCAAGATATCTTTAACACAGGGTTACACCTAAAAAAAAAAGACCATAGCATGCTGCAGGTACTTAGGAGGTTAGGCAGCATTTGGAGAAGTGATGCCCTAGTGGTACTATTGCTGGACTGTTAATCCAGAGACCCAAGAAGTGTTCCTAGGACCTTGGTTCAAATCCTGCCATGGCAGACGGTGGAATTTGAATTCAATAAATATCTGAAATTAGGAAAATCGACGTTTCAGGCATAAGCCCTGCCCGAAACGTCGATTCTCCTGTTCCCTGGATGCTACCTGACCTGCTGCGCTTTTCCAGCAACACATTTTCAGCTCTGATCTCCAGCATCTGCAGACCTCACTTTCATCTGAAATTAGGAGTCTAACAATGGCTATTTTTGATTGTTGGGAAAACCCATCTGGTTCACTAATGTCCTTTAGGGAAGGAAACTGCCATCCTTACCTGGTTTGGCCTACATGTGACTCCAGACCAAAGGCAATGTGGTTGACTCTTAACTGCCCTCTGGGCAATTAGGGATGGACAATAAATGCTGGCCCAGCCAGTGATGCCCACATCCCATGAATGAATTTTTAAAAAGAAGCAGTGTTAATGGGCAGAATCTTTCCTGCCATGTTGCAGGGAGTTGGGGGGGATGCGTGGGAGGGTTGGTTTCAATGTGGTAGGAAATTAACTCCCTTGAAATTGACATTGGATCAAGTCTCAACTTCATGCTGCCCTTTGTGTGTCTGGCAGGAAAATTATTCAGCCAATCAGGAAGGCAAGTCAGGGCCTTTTCAACCATGGATTTGTTTTGTGGCATTGCTTCCACAAAGTGCCTGCACTTTACCAGGATCATCGATGGAGGAACAAATGGCCAAAATGAAAAGCTGGGCAAGTTCTCAGGTCTGAAACAGAAGAGTTTCAGCCATGGCCAGGTCAGAACCTACTATTCACTTCTTCTTTCACTGTTTGACATGGGATTGCCCATTTTTTGGAAAGCATTTCACTTGTCTTACATTTCACACCCCTTCAACTGTGCTTCCCTGATGCTTCCTTCAGCACTGCATGGGATTAGCTTATAAATTTCCTTCTTCCACTTTTACTGAGGGCAAGGAGTTGATTATGGGCTGCTAATAACTGCAGCAGCAGCACTTGCCTTCTCTATGATATGCCCTTACTCAGAGTAGATCAAATAAACTCTGAGATTCAGCTGGAACAAGGTGAGCCCAATAGCCCGAAAGAAAGAGAGGGCTGAATTCAGCTGCAAGCTGTGCTGCTCTGACTAGTGCCACATAGCAGAATGCTTGGAAAGTCTGAATAAGGAATTTGGCAATTGATAGTATCACCTCTCCTCCCCAGTCCTAGATCATCTTGGACAGCTCCATCATGTCCGTTCGGATCCTTGGTTTGGTGGCAGCCAGCAGGAGGTAGGGTGGGGGAAGCTGCCACCTCTTAAAGGGAGGCAATCTGTCCAATCTGTCAACAGCGATGATGTGGCTGAGAACAAGCAATGGTTGCAGCAAGTGGCCTGGAGCCTGACAGGTAAAGATTCCTTGGTGCAGACCTCAGGCAACAAAGTATTAGGCTCCTCTCTCAGGCTATGGGGAGGAGAAGGATCAGGAGTAACCTGTAGTCATATCAGGATGTGAAAAACCAGGATCAGCAGTGAGCAGCAGGTACTGTAAATGGAGAGTTACATTTTTCTTTTTTGCGTTAAAGTATATTTTACTGGTGATTTAATTTACCAGTGTAGGTATTTGGCCTGGACTAGTAACCAAGGCCCCAGGGTAATATTCTGGGGATATGGGTTTAAATCCCAAAGTGGTAAATGATGCAGTTTAATTTAAAATGAATCTGGAAGATAAAAGCTAGTCTAACAGTGACTGGGTAACCGTGGTCAAAACACATCATTGAGCACAATGTCCTTTCAGGAAGGATATCTGTCCTCATTACCCAGTCTAGCCTACACATGACTCCAGACCGACAGCAATATGGTTGACCCTTAACTGCCCTCTAGGTAATAAATGCCAATCTAGCCAGTGATGCCCACATCCAAAATATTGAAAAAAAAGTACTGTATTTCAAGTTAGAGAGTACAGGTATAATGGTTTGCTCTTCCTACTTCTTGCTGTGGAAAACCTGCTCACTTCACTTAACAAGAAAATGAAAGAGCCGAAGATGCTGACAATCAGAAACAAAAACAGAAACTGCTGGAAAATCTCAGCAGGTTTGGCAGCATCTGTGGAGAGAAACACACTGTGGAGAGAATTCCTGATGAAGGGCTTTTGCCTGAAACGTTGATTTTCCTGCTCCACGCGTGCTGCCTGACCTGCTGTGCTTTTCCAGCACCAGTCTAATCTAGACTCTGATCTCCAGCATCTGCAGTCCTCACTTTCACCCTCTGTGAAGAGAAATCAGAGTTAACGACTTAATATCATTTCACTTAAAGTTGTGATTATCAGGAGCAAAACCACAACTTTAAGGTGAGAACATCATGAACTAGATTTCAGAGTCTCATCTATTTACTCTAGAACCAAATGTTGTGCATTTACTCAAAACGTGTCATTGATGTCCAAAGCAGGCAGAAGCTTAATTAATAGTTGAATGTTAACAACAGTGAGTTTGAAATTTTGTGTGTTATTTTTAGCACACTTGTTAATATATTTATATCAAATTCCTTGGCACAAACTTCCTTCAATACCTTCCTAAAGCATAAAGCTACAGGGATTTACAGTTGACTTAGTTTAGCTTATTGCACTTGTGAAATGTTCTTACAAAAATCTCATTCAGCAGTCTTGGTGATTACATTCTGATATTCTACTGAAAAGGCCGCTGCAGTAGTGATGGCCTTTTCCAGTGAGCCTTAATTATACAGAGATCACTGCTTCTTGGTGACTGTTGTCAACTCGAGTTCTAGTTAAATAATAGCTGCTGTCACTGTGATTCATCAATCCTCTGAACTCGCGGCATTATTTTCCTTTATTTTTGAGATACTTTGTTTGTACAGCAGTTACAGAATGATCAAAATCGTTGAACAACTCAGGAGATAAAATGCATCTTAAGGTGAATTGATACAATCAATGGCCAGGCAGCCTTGAGCTTCACACATCAACGTGCTTCAGCATCAGTGGAGAATTTGGGTCAGTGATCATGAGATTACAATTCATGTTTTAATTACAAATTTTGCCAATAAATTACCATTCTAGCTGGAGTATATAGTTTGCTGCAAATATCACCCCTTTTTAAATATGTAAGAAATGTATATTGATTGATCGGAGATGCATAGTTAATAATCGAGAATTGCTGAGTAGAATAGTGTAAGGGCTAATATAAATTGCCCATCATTACTGGGGTGGCATAGTGGCAATGTCACAGGATTTATAATCCAACTAGCCACAGATAAATACTCTGGGGGGGGTGTTGCAGGTTCAAATACTACCATGGTAACTAGTGGAATTTAAATGTCAATGACCAGGGAGTGATTGCAGTTAAAAACTGATCTTGTTCATTACTGTGCTTCTTGGTTTGGCCTACATTGGACTCCAAACCTAGAATAATAGTGGTTCCTAATAGCTCTCTGACAAGGTCCAGCAAGCTCCTCAGTCCAAAGGTAATTTGGGATTGGAGAGCAAATGCTGGTCATATCCAGATGCTATTATTGCATGAAAAATGGAATATTTGATGCAGTTTTAATCCTTCCCCATTCTTGGTAGATATTTTCTAATAAACCTGTACAAAGATGTTATTACACACCTCTGGAGGAGGTGGGTTTTGAATTCAGGCCTCCTAGTTCCTGTTCTTTCTACCTTGGTTGTTAATCACCTCCTTTGTCAATTGAGATGCTTCTGACTCCAGTTTCTGTGTATTGGATTTATAGTTTACTTACTTGACTCATTCCCTGGCACTGGATCTTATCATGGGAACAGCCTGTAATAATGTTCACTTCAAACTCTTTAGATGGTTTAGCAGTCACTCAAGTAGTAAAAGGAAATCCTTTGTCCTTGTGAAAGAGCCTGGTTTGGAATTACAGCCATGGCAAATGTGTTGCTTGCATGATGAAGAAAATGATTGAGCTGTAAAGAGCCATTGGAAATGCAAACTTGCTAAGCACAAACTGGCAAACAGCATTAGAAGTTCATAAAGAGCATGAAGCCTACTGAGGTCATTACAACAGTAAGACAGATATAAAAGGCCATTTTTTCTCATTGAGCAGAAAATGACAATTCATTTACTACATTTGCCTTTTATCAGAAAGAAAAAGATAACTGAGTAGCAATATCCAGCATCTACCTCTATCTCCATCTGTCGCACACTCATATCGACATTGTCTTAACTACACTGCTTTAATCTAAATCACAGCCTTGAAGATACATTTCTTTTTTCTACACATTAAAGGTAGCACTTAGCTCTTGTCCATTTCAATATAAATATTGTGAAGGGAATAAAATGCAACTGTGCTGCCACGATAGCTTTGATTTTATTTGGAGCTTATGCTACGGCTTTTTAGACTGAATTTTAAAAGTATCAAAGAGATTTTCTTAATCACTGGTGATGCCTATTAATCTGATCTTGCATTTCCTCTGTATGCCACAGTAATGTGCAACACATTTGCAAACCGTGATAAAACTCTTCTTCAGTGATTGGTTGGATTTCCTTCCTTTTCCTCTCTTATGCTACTTGTCTCTATGTTTCTTTCTTCAATCAAGGAGTGGTTGAGAATAATCAGACATGTCCATGTCTGTTATTAATGAGGTTTGTAGATGTATGTCTAATAGAGGAAATCAATCACTTTAGGCAGAGTACATACATGCTAACGGTGAATATACTGCTAATGGATCTTGGTCTGAACTTTTCCAAACCTCGTAATACTATCAGACAGTTCAATTTTCAAATCTTGAAAACAGAAGTTAGAATGCAGATTTGGTCAGTTGTGTTATGATTGCAGGGCCTGGATTTTTGAAGCAACTCAGTCTGGATTGGATTTGACTGGGCAGGCATATAAATTGAAGCCAAAAGATTGAATGTTTTCAAGAAGGAAGATTAATGTTCTTCTTCAGGCCAAAAGGATCAAAGGATGGGGGAGAAAGTGGGAACAGGGTACTGAGTTGGATGATCAGCCATGATCATATTGAATGGAGGAACAGGCCCATAGGGCCGTATCGTTTAATCTTCCTCCTATTTTCTACTAACCATTTCTGTGCTGGTTCCTCACCATGATTCCAATCCTGAGTCACGTTGAGAGACAGAGATTCGGGATTGACAAATGGCCAGTTGATGCCAGTTGGATTTAATTAAGTAGCCTATTCAGGTCCCATTCCTGGCGATTAGGATTTACAACTTACATGGATACAGGGCAGAGGGTAAGGAACATGAAAGGTTCATGGGAGGAACATCCTCAGTCCTCGAGCTGTCCCCTAAGGGCACTGTCACTGCAGGATCTTATTTATAGTAGCTCTGGCATATTAAAAACTAACATAACTTACCTGTTTCAGTCCATTCTGTTCATCATCATTGGCAGTCCCTCACATATGAGAATGACTCTCTTCCACTCTCAGGGTGAGTCCGTAGGTGGCTGTATAGTCCAATGTGGCTACCGCAGGCTCTGTCACTCTTGGGGCACGTAGTGGTTGCAGGAAGGGATGGGAGGAGCGTTGGTGCGGCAGCATGCTCCTTTTGCTGTTTTGGCCTAGCTTCCATATTTTCCCAACGACAAGTCTTGAGGTGCTCAACACCTTCCCGGATGCTCCTCTCCCACTTTGGACTGTGTTGGGCCAGTGATTCCCAAGTTGCCAGTGAGATTATCAGCTGCTCCCTCCCCAGCTGCTCAGAGTTACCGAGCTCTGTATGCTGCATGGACTCCGATTCGCCTTTCAGCATTGGCAGCCTGTCACTGTCTTTGATTGGATGGTGAGGCCACCATTCGGCCTTTGTTGACAGAAGCTTTGAAACTCCCGACCCCTTGATTGAAAATTCAGAAAATGATTTACTCTTGAGTGGTAGTCTCTGTTGTTTCTTGGAAAATGAAACACCCGACTTACACATAGTATGGTCTCACAAATAACACAGGGGTAAATAATCAGCAAATATGTTTTGGTTGAGTGAAGGCTATGATAGCTCAATGTCTTTCTTCAAATAGTGCCATGGGGTGTTCATCATTCACCTGGACCTGGAGATTTGTTTTAAGATTTCATTTGAAAACTGGTAACATTGCCAATGCAGCACCCCTGTCAGTGCTGGAGTGCTAACCTGGATAATGGCCAAGTACTATTCTGGAAGATGACATTTGGGTGGATGAATGTCTAAACCCGATAAGTTATGACTTCTAATAGTGTACTTGTCATTAAGCAATGAAATCAGTCTGCCATTTGTTTGTTCTTCATTCTGACATCCTTGTGTTTCTTCATACTGTGTACTTTTCTCGACCGCACGTCAGATCAGATTTCAGCTGCTTAACGATCTGTGAGATGTGACTAATGGCCCTTTGGATATTTTGACCATTCTTGATAGGAAATGTCAGGTCTCACCTAAGCCTGTCTTCAGGAATTTTGTGGACAATTGGATGCCAATCTGCATCTACCATTAACATTGGACCTTTTCATCAAATACAACACGCAGGAGGTATTATGGGCTGGACTTTTATGGAGTCAGGGAGACACTGTAAAGTGTGAAAGTGGCAGCTGGGAATTGATCCCAGAATTGCACATCCTATTCTCTGATGCCCCGATTTCTAGGAGCACCGTTTGGGGTTTGGGCTGGTTTGAATTGTAAGCCCATTCCAGGACCTCCACCTGCTTGCCTCTGTTATGGAGACAGGCATAGCCCCGACCCCAATAAGCTTCATGATATTGGGTCAGCTTTTATAGGGTTTGTGATTCACAATGTCTTAGAAATGTTATGAAGCAGAGTCTGCATGAGGAAACCTTCCAAAAAGTATGTTCAAAGGACCTTAGCCATGTTCCCCCTGCCAAAATGTGCCCTTCTATACAGCACCCATGGCTTCTCATTCTTCTATGCCAAGCTGTATCAACTCCAACCACCCAGTGGCCTTTCAAATCCCCTCAACCTATGCCCCCTCACTCATTCCCCTCATTCTTCCCATGCCATCCCCCATCCCCCATGGATGGTGCCTGACACCATCCATGCCACACTATGGCTTTTCCAAATGGCTGGATAGAATTAAACCTGTAGTGACAATAGGTTATGTTTTAAAAGCATTAATATTCCACTTACTTTAAAAAAAAATGCATTTCACTACAGGCCAGTGGAAGTATTAATTATCAAGCCTGTTTAAATTATCAACAGCAGAAACTGCAAGTACGTGAAACCTCTTTATCTTCTGTAAATAAACATGAGACAAATAACCTGAATAGATCAGTGAACTGACACAATCAATTAAGCAGTGTTTCTCCCTAAGTCTCAGTTGTTTCAACATTCTAATGGATGTCTGCTGTTTTAGTATGAAAGCACAATGAGCCTCCATGCCATCCCCATGCCATCCCATATTCCCTCAGGATGTCCATGTCAAGTCCCTTACATCACCCTGCCTTAACCATGCTATCTTGATGTCTATCATATATCTTCCATTGCTATTTACCAAGGCTCCCCAAGTACAATCCTCCAAGTATACTAGCAATGGAAATTGTTTGAAATTGATTGGGAAAATATTAAATGATTAGGATTTTTTTAAAAATTCAGAATTCAAACACACTACGATTGGTAATTAATAAACCTACTTGAATGTAAAAAGTTGTAATCATTTAAGAGATTATTAGTATGCATGCTTCATACAAACAAGCTCGCTGGCTGATGGTTACACAAGAAAAGGAATATAAATCCCCTGAACCTCATTTAAATTCACCTCTGAAAATGAATAACTCTATTGAAAATTGGTGACTACTAATAAGTCAATCAAGTCAGCATATTTGAAATAATCATTTGTTAATTAGGAATATAATTATTGTATAAAATAAAAAGGGTGTTGCTATCAAATTCACATTTTTTTATTTTCTTTAATTCCCTATTAAGTGCTCTGTCCTACTCTGCAACTTACTAATCTAATCGTCTGACCTGTCTGGGGCGGTGTCGTCACTAGTTACCTTTGTCTTCCTTAGCCATTTGACAACATGACTTGTCACTTACTAGTGATGGAGAGCAGAACTGTAACAACGTGACCAATTACAAGCATTTGCCACAATATATAACATGGAGCAGAGAACCTGCAGAATGATTGCTTCAATCTCAGTCAATATTTCACTCCTCATGTGTTGAAATTGTATTGTGCAATAAGATAGGTATTTGTATAAAATTCTTTGTATGAGTGAACAATATACTTATGCCAAATACAGTATGGCAGAATTTAAATCCATAGAGTAATTGTTCAGAAACGTCATTTCTTAGAAACTTCAGTTATTATTAATAATGGGCGCTGTGAGGCAGCAGTGCTAACCACTGTGCCACCGTGCCGCCCACCGAAGTATGGCAGAATTTAAATCCATAGAGTAATTGTTCAGAAACGTCATTTCTTAGAAACTTCAGTTATTATTAATAATGAAAAAATATTGTAAATGCTGGAATGTGGAGTTACATTTGGAAATATACAGCAGCTGTGTCAGCGCATGGAGAGCAAGGTTTGCTTTAGCCCCAGTTTTCTGAGTCGAAACTGCAGCCTTGACTCCCATCCTTGAACCTTCAAATTGTAACGTCAGCACTTTGGCATTGCAAAGCTGCACCTTTAATGGTATACTCATACCAAACATCTACAGGGTGTGGCAGACATTTAAACCAGGAGCTGTTAATGCTGTGTCACACCCACAGCTTGATATTTACGGTGAATCTCCATTTGTGAAGAAACAGGCTCAAAGCAGGTATATCACAGGCTGGCAATGTTCCTCAATTTGGGGTCTAGGCTATCCTGTGGAAACCCTACGTCTCCCAAAGTGTTGTCAATCTGAATTTCTGTAAAAGGTGATTTATGCAGCTATAACATAAATATGATTGAGCCACTGGAACCTCCAGCATCCCCAACAACACCTCAGAACTGCAGTTCACCCACCCCTAGACATCCCCAAATCTAACAAACACTTAAAATGCATCTATAGTTAGGTAGGTGCCTAGGTTTAAAATAGGAGACTATTGTCTGATGCCAGATAATTCAACATGGCCAGGAAAGTGCCATGATGGATATTCTGTTGTAACCTCTAAAAACCTATACAGGAACAAAGAATTTTTTTTTCAGCAATCGTCACCATAAAGTATATTGTAGAAATTTGTGCTTCCTTTCTCAAGCTTTAACCCTCAGAAGCATATCAAATTCTGGGCAGATGTGAATGCACTTTCAGGTCATTTTATTGGACACAATTGTCAAAATAACCCCTTGTGCCTGCTGTATTTTTTTCTAAATTTTTACTCTGATTTAGATAAGGAGAAAACTAATATTGGATTTGTCAACTTTGGTGAAATTAGGTCATTCTGATTTTTAGCTGTCTGGATTATGAAAATTAAACAGAAAGAGGAACAATCTGTTCTGAAGGTTGCAGGGTGATTACATTTCAGGTAGGCTAGTTCTGGTGTAATTTTAATAAGTCTGCCCAGGTCAACAGAAAGGCTGTTACAGCTTCACTGCAGTAATAAGCTTATTTTGTTAAGCAAACAGCAACTCTCACTGCTCTAAGCTCTCCTGATTATATGCCTATAGCATTCTAGTAACCTTACCCTGAAAATGGAATACTTTAAGTGATCAAACAACCTGGAAAAAAATCTATTAATATGAAAATTCTGATATAAACCAGAACAGGATCTGTGAGTGAAGTGGAAAAGAACTTAAGATCTTACATTTTAAAGAGAGAGATTCCTTCTGTGAATTTGAAAACTTTGCACTTCCAAACTTCATACACTCTCCTTTGATTAAAATCTTTATTTCAATTCTTTTTTAGAGCGTTATGGAGACCTGTCAGTTTTAGGTTCAGGGATTTGCCACAGACCTGCTCAGTTAATGCCTAAACATGGGTGTTATATGATGTAGAGGAGAGAACAGCTTGCATTTCTACAGCATGTTATCACATCAGTCAGCAATGACCTGAAGCACTTCACATAAAGTGAATTACTTTGAAGCTTGGCCACTGTTGTTATGTAGACCTTCACTGAAAATACATCTTAACATTTTAAAGGAGCATTTCTAAGGTACCCTGAAGGCCTATTGATAAGTTGCTACACATCTGGATTTGATTTAAAACACTAATTCTTAGAGGAACTATCTAGAAATTAATGGTTGAAAATTCCTGCGGGTCTCTAAGTTCTGCATTAAATTCCCAATGGCTTATGGCTACAGCTCCATAATGGAGTCTGTTAATTAGATAATTTATTTTTCCCTACTTATTTCCAGATCTTAAATTGTGGAATCATTAAGGAATATGTTAGAACTTAAACTACGCTCATAACATTCCTGATGAAGGGCTTATACCCGAAACGTCGATTTCCCTGTTCCTTGGACTTGCTGTGCTTTTCCAGCTTTGTTTGTCCTGTGATTGTGGTGAATAGACAATGGATCATTATTAATGTGAGTGCCTGGAAGTCAGTGTCCTGTCACCAAGTCATCCTTTATTTGCACGTGCACAGTACATGGGCTCTAGCTAGCTCAGAGACAGTCCCTAGAGTGACGAGAGTTCCTGAGACTCCTGGATTGGCTCAGGTTAATAGCCAGGATTTCCTGATTGGCTCAGGTTAATAACCCCAATTAGGGAATTCATACTGAATGAGATCCACTAGTCCAACCTCATTCCAAACGCTACAATTATAATGCTTTGTATCTCATGAGTTGCTGTACTTATGACAAGCATTCTGAGGCACAGAATTCACAGTAAGGTCCACATGGAGGAAGCTCTTAGAGCCATAGGCCAGTTAAACATAGACTGAGTGGAAGCCCTTCCTCTTGATCAATCTCATTGGGTGGTCACTGAGTGCCTTGATGGCTACTTGAGTGAAGTCAATGATAGGAGACAGTGAGGTTTGCAGATGCTGGAGATCAGAGTTCAGAGTGTGTTGGTGGAAAAGTGCAGCAATTCAGGCAGCATCCGATTCTTGATGAAGGGCTCCAGCCCGAAATGCCGATGTTCCTGCTCCTTGGATGCTGCTTGACCTGCTGTGCTTTTCCAGCAACACACTCTCAACTCTGAAGTCAATGGTACCCTGGACCTGAGGAAAATAAGCGATGGAGACAAACCTCACTTTCCTCTCATCTTATGAGACTGTGAAGTGTTTAGTTTCAGCAAAAAAGATATTAATGATCAGTAAGATGGAGTGGTGTGCTGACAATTGTAAGGTGACATATACGTTCTCAACTGATTCTTGAAAGGGGTCAGAGGCACACAGTTCCAAGGCCTTTCTGGTTTTTGATGGGCACTGGCAGGATGTGTCAGGCAGTGCTGTGATATGTGAGGTCTTTGACAACATAAGCACAGTTGTCCATGACCATTTGGTTAAAAGCATTAGAGTCTGTGATGCTGGCCATCTCCAGGTAGATTTGTCTTTAGTGCTAGATCCTGCTTTGAGGGAATGGCCTCCATTGCCCACTTCCATTCTCCCCTCCCCCATGCCATCTGGATGTTCAGGGCACGTCCTTCCTTTGAAGGCTGTTACCCCTCAGAACCAATCTTACAGTCATGCCCCTATTACCAGCTGCAATCTCCTTTTGGACAAGCTTGTCTTTGACAGCCTTTGCCCACCGTTCCTCTGCCATGGTGATGTTATAAGGTGGGGGTTGAGGCGAGGGTGACAACCCTATTCAGCGCCCAATTAATAAGTGCTCAATCACCTCCCACTGTACGTAAGCACCAAGAGCATCTTCTTGCCAAATTGGTAGACCACCCCCTTATCACTAGTAACTCTCCTTTGGGGGTGACATGATGCCTGAGCATTCTTGACTGGGGGTGGGGGAGTGTCGAGTTCCCCACTCTGCTGCTAATCTCCAATTAACAATCCCTGTGCCCCTTTAAATACTCTACCCTTCTAGTTCAACAAGTTCTGAAAGAGCTTATTAACCAGAAGAGTACTGATGAGGGCCAAGCAGTGGATGTGATCTCTATGGACTTCAGTAAGTCATTCGACAAGGTTCCTCATGATAGGCTGGTTAGCAAGGTTAGATCTCATGCAATAGTGGAAGAACTAGCCATTTGGATACAGAACTGGCTTGAAGGAAGAAGAAGAGGGTGGTGATGGAGGGTTGCCTGTCAGACAGGAGGCTTGTGACCATTGGTGTATTATAAAGATCAGTGCTGGGTCCATTGCTTTTCATCATTTATATAAATGATTTGGATGTGAACATAAGCGGTATAGTTAGTAAGTTTGCAGATGATACTAAAATTGGAGGTGTTGTGGACAGCAAAGAAGGTTACCTCAGAATACAATGGGATCTTGATCAGATGGGCCAGTGGGCTGAGGAGTGGCAGATGTAGTTTAATTTAGATAAACATGAGTGCTACATTTTGAAAAGGCAAAGTCGAGCAGGACTTATACACCTAATAGTAAGGTCCTGGGAATGTTGCCGAACAAAGAGACCTTGGAGTGCAGGTTTATAGTTCCTTGAAAGTGGAGTTGCAGGTAGATGGGATAGTGAAGAAAGAGTTTGGTATGCTTTCCCTTTATTGGTGAGAGCATTGAGTATAGGAGTTGGGAGGTCATCTTATGGCTGCACAGGACATTGGTTAGGCTCCTTTTGGAACATTGTATGCAATAGAATATAGAACAAAGAACATTACAGCGCAGTACAGGCCCTTTGGCCCTCAATGTTGCTCTGACCAGTGGTATCAATCTGAAGCCCATCTAACCTACACTATTCCATTATCATCTATATGTTTATCAAATGACCATTTTAATGCCCTTAACATTGCCGAGTCTACTACTGTTGCAGGCAGGGCATTCCAAACCTTACTACTCTATAAGTAAAGAACCTACCTCTGCCATCTGTCCTATATCTATCACCCTTCAATTTAAAGCTATGTCCCCTTGTACTAGCCATCACCATCCAAGGAAAAAGGCTCTCACTGTCCACCCTATCTAACCCTCTGATCATTTTATATGCCTTTATTAAGTCACCTCAACCTTCTTCTCTCTAACAAAAACAGCCTTAAATCCCTCAGCCTTTCTTCATAACACCTTCCCTCCATACCAAGCAACATCCTAGTAAATCTCCTCTGAACCCTTTCTAATGCTTCCACATCCTTCCTATAACATGGTGACCAGAACTGTACTCCAAATGTGTCAGCACCTGAGTCTTTTACACCTGCAACATGACCTTGTGGCTCCGATAACAGCTTCCAATAACAGCTAACACACTGTACGCCTTCTTAACAACCCTAAGAACCTGGATGGCAACTTTCAGGGATCTATGCACATGGACCCTGAGATCTCTCTGATCAACCACACTACCAAGAATCTTACCATTTGCCCAGTACTCTGCATTCTTGTTACTCCTTCCAACGTGAATCACTTCACAATTTTCTGCATTGCACTCCATTTTTCACCTCTCAGTCCAGCTGTGCAGCTTATGTATGTCCCTCTGTAACCTGCATCATCTTTCTGCACTGTTCACAACAGTGTTATCTGCAAATTTACTAACCCATTCTTCTACGCCCTCATCCAGGTCATTTATAAAAATAACAAACAGCAGTGGCCCCAAAATAGATCCTTGCGGGATATCACTAGTAACTGAACTCCAGGATGAACCAGATTTCCCATCAATCGCCACCATCTGTCTTCTTTCAGCTAGCCAATTTATGATGCAAACCACTAAATCACCCTCAATCCCATGCCTCTGTATTTTGAGCAATAGCCTACCATGGGGAACCTTATCAAATGCCTTAATGAAATCCATATATACCACATCAACTACTTTACCCTCATCCACCTGTTGGTCACTTTCTAAAGGACTCAATAAGGTTTGTGAGGCATGACTTATCCTTCACGAAACTGTGTTGACTATCCCTAATCAAATTATCCCTTTCTAGATGATTATAAATCCTATCTCTTATAATCCTTACCCACACTGAAGTAAGGCTACTGGTCTGTATTTACCAGGGTTGTCTCTGGTCCCCTTCTTGAACAAGGGGACAACATTTGCTGTCCTCCAGTCTTCTGACACTATTCCTGTAGACAATGATGACATAAAGGTCAAAGCCAAAGGCTCTGCAATCTCCTCCCTAGCCTCCCAGGGAATCCTATGATAAATCCCAGGGGATTTATCTATTTTCACACTTTCTAGAATTGCTAACACGTCCTCCTTATGAACCACAATCCAGTCTAATACCCTGTATCTCAGTATACTCCTCGACAACATTGTCTTTTTCCTGTGTGAATACTGACGAAAAATATTCATTTAGCGCTTCTCCTATCTCCTCGGACTCCATGCATAACTTTCCTTTGCTGTTGTTAACTGGCCCTAATCTTACTCTCATCATTCTTTTATTCCTGACATACTTATAGAAAGCTTTAGAGTTTTCCTTGATCCTATTTGCCAAAGACTTTTCATGTCCCTTCCTGGCCTCTCTTTGCTTCATCTTTAGGTCCTTCCTGGCTAATTTGTATGTGTCAAGCGCCCTAATTGAGCCTTCACATCTCATATTCACATAAGCTTCCTTCTTCCTATTGACAAGAGATTCATCGTCTTTAGTAGATCACAGTTCCCTCACTCGACCACTTCCTCTCTGCCTGGCAGATACATACTTATCAAGGATATGCAGTAGCTGTTCCTTGAACAAGCTCCACATTTCAATTGTGCCCATCCCCTGCAGTTTCCTTCCCCATCCTATGCATTCTAAATCTTGCCTAATTGCATCATAAGTCAGGAATAAAAGAATGATGAGAATAAGACTAGGACCAGTCAACAACAGTAATGGGGGTGGCATGGTGGCACAGTGGTTAGCACTGATGCCTCACAGCACCAGGGACCTAGGTACAATTCCAACCTCGGGCGACTGTGTGTGGAGTTTGCACATTCCCCCCGTGTCTGCATGGGTTTCCTCCGGGTGCTCCGGTTTCCTCCCAAAATCCAAAGATGTGCAGGTCAGGTGAATTGGCCATGCTAAATTGCCCATAGCGTTAGGTGCATTAGTCAGAGGGAGTTGGATCTGGGTGGGTTACTCTTCGGAGGGTCGGTGTGGACTTGGTGGGCCAAAGGGCCAGTTTCCACACTGTAGGAATCTAATCTAATCTAATCTAATCTAATTGCCTGGCCTCCCTCCTATTGGAAGGTTGTATTGAAACATGAAAGGGTTCAGAAAAGATTTACAAGAATGTTGCCAGGGTTGGAGGATTTGAGCTACAGGGAGAGACTGAATAGGCTGGGGCTGTTTTCCCTGGAGCTTCCCCGGAGGCTGAGGGGCGACCTTACAGCAGTTTATAAAATCATGAGGGAAATGGATAGGGTAAATAGACAAGGTTTTTCCCAGGGTGGGGGAGTCCAGAATTAGATGGCATAGGTTTAGGGTGAGAGGGGAATAATTTAAAAGGGACCTAAGGGGCAATTTTTTCTTGCAGAGAGTGGTGTGTGTATAGAATGAACTGCCAGAGGAAGGGGTGGAGGCTGGTACAATTACAACATTTAAAAGGCATCTTTTAAAAGGGACCTAAGGGGCAATTTTTTCTTGCAGAGAGTGGTGTGCGTATAGAATGAACTGCCAGAGGAAGGGGTGGAGGCTGGTACAATTACAACATTTAAAAGGCATCTGGAGGCTGGTACAATTACAACATTTAAAAGGCATCTGGATGAGTCTATGAATAGGAAGGGTTTGGAAGGATATGGGCTGGGTGCTGGCAGATGGGACTAGATTGGGTTGGAATGTCTGGTCGGCCTGGACGAGTTGGACCGAAGGGTCTGTTTCCGTGCTGTATATCTCTATGACTCTATAAATCAGACTAATTTCAGTGGCCTCCGTTTGAGAGAGGATGCAATTGCTGTCTCACCTTCCTCCAAATTGGAAAAAATCGCTGACACCAGGAACGTTGTCCTGAAATTGAGGTATCACTTGGCTACCTTCTCAGATAACTCCATGCCCCCAACCTCCACCCTGTTCCATTGCAATACTTTTGTTCCTATTTGTCTTTAGACTGTCTGTTCATTGCCTTATCCTCAGAAGAGATCACTTTTCATGATCAGATGGAAGATAGTCCCACCAAACATTTGGGTGCAAGGGGTTAATTGACAACTACTTATCCATGCAATGTCAAATATTTGCTTTGTCTGTTGCGGTTCATCTGCATCCATTAGGATGGAGATGGTAAGATGATGAATCTTCATATAAGTTATAATGTGGATACTGACTCAGGTTTAGTTCATTCAGAGTGTTAGCACAGTTCTAACCTTTTGCTATTTTTGTGCACAAGAAAGTAAAAGTACTTTAATTAAATGCAATCTGCTGTATTAATTTTCTGCTCTTCTGTATAAATTTGATCCATATTTTACAGCCTGTGAACTGGACTGCTTAAATGTTTAATCTCCAGCTATTCGAAGGCAAGAACATGAGTGGCCTCATGTCAATTCAGTCAGCTCATTCCAGTAACAAGATATTATATATTTTCGGAGTGGGTGCTGAAAATTAGAAAACTTTCCAGGTGGAGTCTAACATGAGCCATCCTCAGCTCCAGCCCCCATGACAACCACCAATCATGAAGGCTTTACGCGTCAGGGGTCAGGGGTCAGGGGGTGCTCCCATTCTCAGGGCACCTGGGTGTAGACCTAGTCAAAAAAGGGAGGCAGGTATTTGAGATGAATGATCCATTCTACTGTCCACTGCTCAGCCCTGTTTATGACCACAGTGATCTGGTCCAGGAGCAGGTTGATGAGGAAGTCTTTTATTCTGCTGCTTGGCATCCCGCTCCCTCCATCCAGATTGGTTGGCAAAGGTCAGGAGTGTGGGGCTGGTGTGCAAACAAAACTTGAGGATGAACTCCTTCAAGTAAAGGGCAGGACCTGAGTACACGTGTACAAATCATTGAAGACAGCACAGCACAGCACAGTGAGGGAGGATTAAAAATAATGTGGGGTTAATAATCAGGAGTACGGAGTACAAAAGACATGAAAATCTTAAATAAAACACTGGCAAGGGCCTTGATTGGCGAACTGTTTCCAGCTCTGGATATCACCGGTTAGAAGAAATTGAAGGCTTTGCAGAGGGTATGAAAAGATTCACGAATGACTCAAGAAAGAAAGTTGACACCATCTCGGACAAAGCAGCCTGCTTGATTAGGCTCATATCCACAAGTAACCACTCCCTCCACCACCAATGCTCAGTAACAGCGGTGTGTCTACCTACAAGACGCATTGCAGAAATTTGCCAACGGTCCTTTAACAGCATGTTCCAAATCCATCCAACTAGAAGGAAAAAAGCAGAAGAGAGATCTAAGGGGTAACTTTTTCATGCAGAGGGTGGTGCATGTATGGAATGAGCTGCCAGAAGAAGTGGTGGAGGCTGGTACAATTGCAACATTTAAAAGGCATTTGGATGGGTTTCTGAATAGGAAGGGTTTAGAGGGATATGGGCCGGGTGCTGGCAGGTGGAACTAGATTGGGTTGGGATATCTGGGCGGTATGGATGAGTTGGACCGTAGGGTCTGTTTCCATGCTGTACATCTCTATGACTCCAAGTGTGAACGTTTAGTTATGTAATAGATTAGAGAAGTTGGAGCTATTTATCTTGGAGAAGAGTAAGTTGAGACAAGATTTCAAAATCGTAAATGTTTCAGACAATATAGAAGGGGAGGAAACTGCCCAAGTTTAAAGAAGGATTGCAAAGCAGAGGTCATTGATTTAAAGTGTGGGCAAAAGAAGCAAAAGCAATCCAAGGAAAACCTCGTTTATGGAGCGAATGTTTAGAAACTGGGGTGCGTTGCCTGAGAATGTGGTGGATACAGGAGATTTGGATCTCTTTTTTGAAGCGGAAGAATTGTCGAGACGTGAAGAAAATGAGTGACACTCATGGAACATATATGAGGCAGCACACTCTGTAGTGTAGATCACTTAGTCAGTCATCTAACTAAAAACAGTACACATGGGAGCTCCTGCAATGAAGCTGGGTTTGAAGTCTTTTCCATTTTACTGTTGAAAGTGACATCAGCTTATGATGTCTCTGTCATTAGCATTAATTAGAATTAATTAGCATACAGAAAGTTGCCTCATTCCCACATGTTGAAGCAGTAGACTTGAATAATTCCAACTAATTTATGTCTTAATTTGCAGATGGCTGTAATTGGCATTCTGGAATTTGAGACACTCCAACATTCCTGTAGAATTAAGTTATTCACTGTCATTGAAACCTAAGTGTCACCTTTTTTACCCTCCCCTTTATTTAATAAAAAGGGCTTTGGGTGGCGTGTCATTCAGAATAATGCCAACAGCTCAGGATTGATTTATATTCCAGGTGAGGTAGACTTGGGAGTTGTCTCCTTACCCTGTCCCCTGAGAGTAGATAGCAATTACTAACCATCACTGGCTAAACAAAGACAAGGAAATGGCTCAGGATGATAGGCATTGCTGACATTGACCAAGTTAAGCAGTTGGACATAAATGATATATTAGCAAACTAGTTCCACTTCTGAAACAAAGGCTTAAAAAAATTAACTCTTAAAGAATATAATCTAGCTCACATCTAACAGAAAGATTTTAGTTATGTGCCAGTCTCTTATTCTAGATGTGAGCACTGCAGATAATGAAGAAATTCAGGAGAAGTTGAGTGGACTGTAACTGCTTAAAGCCATCCAAATTATATTTGTCTTTTGTGCATCTATTCTGAAATGTCTGCAGCCTTTCAGGAGTTCGTCAGACTAAAAAGTTACCACTGAGCTTCTGACAGGTAGTGAGCTCTTTACAATATCGTAAATGAAGAAACAGCCTCAGACTAGGGGCTTTCATGAGAAATTCATTATGAATATTTCCGTTAATCTCCTGTAGAAAACATGCAGAAGTAGTCTCTACTTCATACACTTAAAGGATATCAATATGCAAACAGTGAACTGCTGCCTGGCAGTTGTAAGCAATGCATGACTTACTTTTGTATTGTATTCATCACTTTGAAACATGTAATTGTTCCATATTAATGAATTTAAGCTGGCTATGGATGGGTGCTGTGTGTTAGCGCTTGTGTCATGGTGGTGGAATGGGACATTAAAGGATACCCTGGGTGAAAGAACTGCATCTGGATTTAAGAATAAGAGGGCAAGATAGAAAGTTTGGTCAAGACGCAGACTTACTAATATCAGTGAGAGTCTACCTAATGGTTTTTAAACTGTACTGAAGTTTTAAGAGAAAAATGGCATCATTGTATGGGACATCATCCCATACAAAATACATCATCCACTCAAGCATTGGAGATTAATGAACCCAGAACACGGCTTGTGTTTATTCAAGAGACAGATTGGGGCCCAGAGAGTGTACTGTTTCAAACCCCAGCACCTCCACAACATGCTAGAAATACAACAGCAGTGTTGTTAAAATTCAATTAAGTGGCTCCAAAATAAGCAGTTTTTAAAAATTCATTTACAGGATGAATGCATCACTGACTAGTCAAGCATTTATTGCCCATTCCTAATTGCCCTGAGGGCGGTTGTGTCAATTACATTACTGTGGGTCTGGAGTCACATTGTAGGCCAGACCAGGTAAAAATGGCAGATTCCTTCCCTATAATAACATTAGTGAACCAAATGGGGTTTTCCTAACAATCAATAATGGTTTCTTGGATATCATTAGACTTTTGATTTCAGACTTTTTTTTAATTGACTTCAACTTCCACCATCTGCTGTGATTGGATTCATACTCAGGTCTCCAGAACATTACCTTGGTCTCTGTAATAACAATCCAGTGGTAATACCACCATACCATCGTCTCTGCAAAACACGTGGTCACAGCAAGAATTCATAAATGTCCTATAGCTACAATGAGTAGAGTACTTTGGTTAGCCACTGAAAATAGCTATTTTTAGCAATCTGCTGATCCATTAATTACATTCAACAGTCCCTAGCTTCCATCCTCGGGTGATGTCTATGTGGAGTTTGCACATGCTCCCCGTGTCTGCATGGGTTTCCTTTGGGTGCTCCAGTTTCCTCCCACAGTCCAAAAATATGCAGGTTAGGTGGATTGGTCGAGCTAAATTGCCCTGTAGTATGCAAATATGTGTAGGCTAGGTGGAAATGCAGGGTTACAGGGATAAGGTGGGAGGGGAGGGTTGGTCCAGATGGGATGCTCTTCAGAGGGTCAATGTGGACTCAATGTGCTGAAGGCCTTGCTTCCATACTGTAGGGATTATATGATTCACTTTATGAGACTTTTAAGCAATCAGTGTCTTTGTGAATATATATTATCATTTAATGGTTTAATGAAGCTTTGAGACATTTAGTATCATTGTATCCAAGTTTTTGCATGCCATTGGCATCTGCATCTGAAATTTCAAGCCAGACAAGAGGGTTTTATGGAGCATTTCTCTTGCTTCAACTTATATTAAGCCCAATCAGAGTTGACTCTAGTTTTCATGCCTGTTAGCCCCTGCCCTGAATAACTGGAAACCAGTATATGGAGAAAGAAAAATAAAATATATATTTTTAAAGCTGAACAATTTGTTTCTGGTTGGACTTTGTGTCTTAGTGTGAAATTGAAATTTATGCTGTGTATTAGACATAATAGTACATAACTAGCAGAAGCAACACCACCGGCACTACGGCTTGAGATAAACTATTTAAATAAAATTAGTTGATGCCAGATAAAGCGCTCCCCTGAGAGGACTAACTCATAAATACTGTTAAACTAAAACAAGGAGCTGAGCATCCTTGCGATTGGAAACAAAAAGAGAAATCGCTGGAGAAACTCAGCAGGTGCATCAGTATTTGTGGAAAGCTACTAACAGTTCTGAGAAAGGATCACTTGACCCAAAACATTAACTTTGCTTTCTTCCCACAGACACTGCAAGACCTGCTGAGTTTCTCCAGCAATTTCTGTTTTTGTATTGTTCTCTTGTGTGTGAGGCCAGTCCTGCTCAGGGTACAATCCTAGGGTGACAGGTGAGGAAACATTTCTTCACTCTGACAGTGATCAATCTGTGGAATTCACTATCACAAAAGTGTATGGAGGCTGGGTCACTGAGTATATTCAGGAAAGAGATTAATAATTGTTTTAGAAATTGAAGGCATCAATGAGGCACAGAGAGAATGTGGGAATGTGGCTTTAAGGTTGGAGGATCAACCTTATTTATATTGAATAGTGGAGCAAGGTTGAAAGGCTGTATGCTGTACTTCTGCTCCTAGTTTCTGTGTTTCTACGTGTTTGCAATCTTAAGTTTGTACTTTCTGTCCCTTCCTACCACCCTCTGGTTATTATCATTCAAATTGTCTCATCATTTCCCTTTGATTTACCACACTTCCTCTAACATTCCCTGCACTGGTTAATTTAAAGCTCTATCTACAGTGTAAGTAGACATCTCACTGGATTACCGGCCCTAGCACAATTCAGGTGAAATTTGTCTCAAATTTACTGCTTGTGCTTTTCTCCAAGACCAGAGCCAATGAATTGAAACCCATTTCTCCCACACTGGTCCCTGAGCTACACATTCAACTCTTAAATCTTGTTTGCCCTGTGTCAATTTGCACGTGTCTCAGGTAATAATTCAGAAATTGCTGCCTTTAATGTTCAGCTTTTTAATTTAGTCTCTAGCTGTGCGCACTCACAATACAGGGCCTGTCATCTGATGAGCAATCCTTGTCACTCACCCATAACTGCCAAATTCCCTACTGCAAGCACCTAATTGTCTTTCTATTTTACCGATGCTACATGGTCATCGCTCCATTAACTTTATGGGGCTTGAATAGGATGCATTCTGTCTGCATTTGCCTGAATTGAACTTCGGCTGAAGGGGTTAAGGTGAATATCGGTCACTAGAGAGGCAGAGATCATTCTATGCGCCCAGCAATTTTAATAGTGATGTGTTTCTCTTTCAAGGTACCTGTCTAATTTGACCTTGAGGAGCTCTAATTTACAATGTAATAACATGGCCACTGAGAAAAACATCTAATAATCATATCAAAAGGTGGAACATACAGTCAGCTATAATCATCACATTAGGTGTTTTTATACATCAGGGTCTTACTGAACTCTAGGGGTAATTCAATTATTTGTTGACCTACTTTTGACTTCAAATAACAATGTTTTGCAAGCTATAAATTAAGGATTCAGACTCCTGTATTGAGAATACTCAATGTGGAGAGACAATATCTGAAAGTCAGACCCAAACATAATCTTTTCATATCACCATTTTATATCATTCCTATATACATTTGTGTTTGTTTGATTAGATTAGATTTCCTACAGTGTGGAAACAGGCCCTTCGGCCCACCAAGTCCACACCGATCCTCCGAAGAATAACCCACCCAGACCCATTTCCCCCTGACTAATGCACCTAACACACTATGGGCAATTTAGCATGGCCAATTCACCTGACCTGCACATCTTTGGAATGTGGGAGGAAACCGGAGCACCCAGAGGAAACCCATGCAGACACAGGCAGAATGTGCAAACTCCACACAGACAGTCGCCCGAGGCTAGAATCCAACCTGGAACCCTGGTGCTGTGAGGCAGCAGTGCTAACCACTGAGCCACCATGCATCCCATAAAATTTGACACCAGGCTGCCTTTTATTGATTGACATACTCATGCAACTAATGCAATTTAGTCAAACTGCTTAACAAATGATGTTATGTTGAGAGAGGGGGAGAAACGCTAAAGGATTCTAACATTGAACGATGATTTATCAGAACTTATTCTGAAGGGGCATAAACATATGCTTAAAATTAATTGGAAGCTTTTTGCCTTTGCAATCTCACAGATAGATCCGCAACTATCAGGCTGAGAAAGCATTTCTTTGAAAACCAATTTACTTGAAACAAGAAGCAGAACACAAGAGTTGAAAGCTCAGACACATGGCACACAGTGCATTTATTTCTGCTTTGGTGGACTTTGGCTTCAGTTAATTAAATTTTGGAAAATGAAAGGTCAGCATGTGACAGGAGCACTTATTTCAATTGTTGGTCGCAGATTATCTCGATTTTAATTTACTTTGTAAATTTTGACCAGCTTTTCATCATCATTGCTTTCATATTGGGGTGAGCTCGAAAGTTATTGCACAAAATCCCATCAAAACCTCCCACCATACATCAGCCTTTGAGTTCATTTTCTTATATGACAACCGGAACTGAGCAAATTAGCCCAAGTTCAGAATTTCAAATCTGCTTGATGTCATAGTAGACTTTGTCTCTTGGCCTGAAGCCATCATTGAATCACTAAAATTGATGTTTCCTTACAGAAGGCTTTAGGTTAAGTACACGTTGATCAGTATTTTTCTGTGAAAATGTTATAGCTGCCCCTGAATTGGAATAAAACATCCAATCTTGGACATCGCATTGTAGTGACCTCTCATCAGCTATATTTAATTATGCCTTTCCCAGCTGACATGCACTCGATTTTGTTACATGTTTTGTGTCTTCTTTGGTTGAATCCATGTGCACCAATATTTTATTTAGCTTGGCGAGTGTGATTATAAGAGTAAGAGGATATAGGTTCTACTGATGCTACTGCCTGCGCTCTCTGAAGAATGAATTAACCTGCATGATATTGAAATCTGAACAGGGTTCACAATTTGAAGAAACGGAGTTGAAATCTTATTAGCAACTGTGTTACAGGCACCCTACCTGCAACAAACAGAAATTTATAGGATAGGGATGAATGTACTGATAAATGGAGGGTGATCCTTCTTTTTGGGTTCAACTCATTTTCAGAGGCCATCAACCAAGTGCCTCAAGATCTGCTGAAAAATCTCTGACTGAAAATTGGATTACCTTATTTTCAAGGGTTTCCAGCAGACCACTTATAGGAGGATTTAAGCCCCATTCATACATAAAAGAGATCTGTTATAGACCCCCACACTTGAATTAGCCAGCAACAAGCTGTCCAGCACAGGACTTTTTGGTAGCTATCAAGATAAGATGCGTACATTCCTCTTCCCATTCTGTTCCCCTTCTGCAGCTGTGGAATGTTCTTTCTATTCATTTGGTTGATGTGGGTGTTACCGGCAAGACCAGTACTTATCACCCATCCCAGATGGTCTTCAAGAATGTGGTGGTGAGCTGCCTTTTTGATCCTCTGTAGTCCATGTGTTGCAAATACACCAACAGAGTTGTTAGTGAGGGAGTTCCAGCATTTTGAACCAGAGACATTGAAGGAACTTGCAGAATGTGGTGTTCCCAAACATTATCTACTCTCCTAGGTATTTTCTAGGTATTAGAAATAGTTAATTTGGAAGGTGTTTTCAAAGGAATGTTGGGAACTTGCTGCAATTAATCTTGTATTTGATGCACATTGCACATCACCCAATATGCGTTGATGGTAGGAAAAATGCATGTGTAATATGGTGGATGAGATTTCAATCAAATAGGCTACTTTATTCTGAATAATGAGCTTCTTAAGTGGCTCATCAACTTCACAAATACCTTTCACCCTGACTTTTAGCTCACATGGACCATCTCTGATACCTCCCTCCTGTCCGTCTCTATTTCCAGCAACCGACTCAACACAGACATCTATTTCAAGCCCACCCACCCTCACAGCTACCTTGAATGCACCTCCCAACCACCACCACCCCCTTCCCCCCCACTCCAGGACATCCCAGATTGCCTCTTATTTCAAGGACCTCAATTTCCTTTCCCATGTGGTAACCACCTTCCCAATGCCCATCAGCACATCTCCTCCACTTCCCACACCTCCACCCTTGAACCCCACCTCTCTAACTACAATGATAGAACCCCCAGTCCTCACATTCCATCCCATTAGTCTCCAGTTACAGCACATTATCCTCTACTATTTCCACCACCTACAATCAGACCCCACCACTAGAGATATATTTCCTTCCCCACTCCTATCTGCCTTCTGCAGAGACCATTCCCTTCATCACTCCCTCGTTACGTCCACACCCCTCCGCCAACCCACACTCCACACCTGGCACTTTCTTTTGCCACCACACAAAATGTAAAACATGCGCCCACACCTCAACCCATCCAAGGACCCATAGGACCTTTTTCACATCTGGCAGAGATTATCCTGTATATCCACCTATCTCATCTACTAAATCAATTACTCTCGATGTTGTCTTCTCTACATCCAGTCACCCCACACAGTCAGTCACCCAAGGCAGGAATTGAACCTGGGTCCCTGGTGTTGTGAGGCAGCAGTGCTAACCACTAAGCCACCGTGCCATACCACTCTTGTTAGACACGCTCTTGTTGAAGATGCTCATTGCTAGTCAATGGAATTAAACATTTGGTGGAACATATAATGGATGGCTGAACAGATACCATTTGACGCCACTGCCTGGAACAAATTTTGACAGCTTCATCTCTATCATCTTTCAGTTCAGCTGATAGGTCATTGACCTGAAACATAGGGTTGGCTACCTTTTGCCACCTGGCTCAAAAGCAGAAGCTAGTTGACCCTGGAGCAAGATTTTGTCAGAGTTGAGCAATTAACAATCCACACCCTGTTTGGACCATCATTCAGTTGAGAACCACTCCTCCACCATTACCATCACCACCATAAAAGTCAGCTGGTTCCAACAGAGGAATGGCAGCTCAGAAGTGACACCCCAAGCTGTGGCCAATGCTGAGATGGCATGACTGAGTTATCTTCAAAGGCAGGTCCTTTGGGGAAGTCAGAGACAGGCAGGCATGCCCTGACAATCAGGGATTACTATGGCTGGAGTAACTGGGGGCAATGGTGGCCATGGAGCACCTATTAAGGAGGGTGCAATTCTCCTCAAACCCACCCCCGCCCACATGGGAACCTACTAAGAGTCTAACAGATTTAGCTGTTAATCCCCCAATGTAGCAACAGCCCTAGCTAATGAGGCAAGATGTACCTGAGTTGGGAAAAGACCTTTAATTAAGTTCTTAGGGCTCATTTAAAACTCCAGTGGGTAGTAGAACACAAGATTCTTACCACTATCAATATATCCTGACATTTGGGAGATGTCAGGCTCTATAATATTGCTAGACCACTCATCTCCCAGCATATCTCCAACGGGTGGGAAAATATACCCTGTAGATCTTGTTTCTTGCCCTGGAGAGAAACCAAAAGCCTGCTCTGCCACGCAATAAGGTCGGATACTTCATATTTCTGCCCACTTTCAATCATCTTTCTCCTTCTTGTTATTTCAAGAATCTATTGATGTCTGCCTTAAAAACATTCAAAGACTCTGCTTCCACCACATTTTGAGGAAGTTTCAAAGTTCACAACCCTCTGAGAAAACCCTCTGTCTCAATTGAACATCACTTCATGTTTTTAAAGAGTGATCCTACTTAGAGTCATAGAGTCATAGAGTCATAGAGATGTACAGCACAGAAACAGACCCTTCAGTCCAACTCGTCCATGCCGACCAGATATCCCAACCCAATCTAGTCCTACCTGCCAGCACCCGGCCCATATACCTCCAAACCCTTCCTATTCATATACCCATCCAGATGCCTTTTAAATGTTGCAATTGTATTAGCTTTCACCACATCCTCTGGCAGCTCATTCCATACACGTACCACCCTCTGCGTGAATAAGTTCCCCTCTCACCCTGAACCTATGCCCTCCAGTTCTGGACTCCCCTACCCCAGGGAAAAGACTTTGTCTGTTTATCTTATCCATGTCCCTCATGATGTTATGAACCTCTATAAGGTCACCCCTCAACCTCTGACACTCCAGGGAAAACAACCCCAGCCTACTTAAACTCTCTTTATAGCTCAAAGCCTCTAACTCTGGCAATATCCTTGTAACTTTTTTCTGAACCCTTTCAAGTTTCACAACATCTTTCGAATTGGAAGGAAACCAGAATTGCAAGCAATATTCCAACAGAGGCCTAACCAATGTCCTGTACAGCTGCAACATGATCTCCCAACTCCTGTACTCAATTCTCTGACCAATAAAGGAAAGCATACCAAATGCCTTCTTCACTATCTTATATATTTCC
>NC_057742.1:26703632-26765738 GCF_004010195.1 Chiloscyllium plagiosum
CCTCCCTCCACAAGCCCCTCCCCCAAGTCCCTCCTCCCTACCTTTTATCTTAGCCTGCTGGACACACTTTCCTCATTCCTGAAGAAGGGCTTATGCCCGAAATGTCGATTCTCCTGTTCCTTGGATGCTGCCTGACCTGCTGCGCTTTTCCAGCAACACATTTTCAGCTCACTATCCTATCTACCTGCAACTCCACTTTCAAGGAGCTATGAACCTGCACTCCAAGGTCTCCTTGTTCAGCAACACTTCCTTGACCTTACCATTAACTTCTGGATTCTCCCACAATAGGAAACAACCTCTCCATACCCAACGTGTCAAGGTCCTTCAGATTCTTATATATTTCAATCACCTCACCTTTTGGTCTGCCAAAATCCAGTGAATGCAAGCCTAATCAGTTTAAACATGCCCCATAAGACAATTATCCATTCCAGGTATTAGTCTAATAAACTTTCTATGAACTGCTTTCAATGCATTTACATCCTTCCTTAAATAAGTACTCCGGATGTGACTTCACTAGTGCTCTGTACAACTAAGCATGACCTCCCTACTTTGTATTCAATTCCCATTGCAATAAACGAAAGCATTCTATCAGTTTTTAGAATTATTCCTTGCACCTACATACTAACTGTAATGATGCTGCTCCTTTAACAAGGCTGTGTTGTCCTTTCTCAAAAGTACTTTATGATACAGGTTCCAAGATGTCTGACGTGATCTAATTGTAAAAGCTTTCAAGTTTTAAAACAGAACACTTGTACATTGAAAGGGGAGTGGGCCAGTTCCCCCAGCCCACCCTTGCTCTGGTTTGGTTTGGGTTTTAGCAGTCTGGCTGTTCAGAGCAAGCAGTCAGTTGGTCAGTTTGAGGCTGCTGGTCAAAGAAACAGTTACATGGAAGAAGGGATTCCATGCTGAATCTCTGACATCTCTCTGGTCAGACCCTGTGTTTGATTTTACCTTTTGTGCCAAGGGGTGTTTATGGGGATTGTTGCAAGTAGTTGGAACAGCATCATAAAGTTAGGATAATCTATTCAGCTTTTGGATTGGTTAAGTTATTCTTTACTCTGTTCTCTTTTGTTTGTGTTTCATTCAGTAATCTGTAAATAAATTCTGTTTTGTTTTAAATCTAAGTAGTTGGGCCAGCTGCATCCCTCCTGGAATATCCACACTACACCTGCTTAAAACAGCTAGCAAAGCTAGGGTCCAAGCTACAATCTTGAAATTTTGAGGGGGTCTGGCCTTTTATAATTCATGCACCAGGACACTCAGATCTCTTTGCATCTTGGAGCTCTGCAAGTTATTACCATTTAGACGTAATACATCTTTTTTTTTTATATTTCCTGCCAAAATAGACTCTTTCACATTTTCATCTTATATTCCATTTGTTATATCTTTGCCTACTCGCAATTTATCTCTACTCCTTTATAGTATCCTGCTGTCTTCTTCACAATGTTAACATAGTTTACTATGTATCTTTGCGTCTTCAGCAAATTTAACTTTGGTTCCTTCATCTACTTCCTTCAGTCACTTCTGCAAACTGTAAAACTTTGAGGCTCCAACAATGATCACTATGGCATTTCACTCATTACATCTTGCTAACCAAGAAATGACCCATTTATACCTATTTTCGTTTCCTGTGATCGAGCTAATCACCAATCCGTGTGAATACCTTCCTCCTTACATCCTGAACTTGTATTTTCTGCAAAACTTTTCACCTTAGGAAATATTTTCTGAAAATCTAAGTCCAGTAAACTCATCATTTCTTTTTATTCACAGCATAAGCTCCTTCTGTATAAAAAATGTCCATGAGTTCCCTTTCGCAAACCACATTGATTCTGTAATATGCATTGATCTAAATGCCCTGTTAATACGTGTTTAATGACAACTTCTAATATCATCTATATGACAGACATTAAAGTAACTGGCCAGTGATCTCCTGCTTTTTGCCCACTTTTCTTTTTCCCCAAAATTTGGAACCTTAGAATCAATGCATCAACTAACTCACTAGACTCTTCTCTTAAGACCATAGTCCATCAGTACCCAAGGATTTGTTATATTACAGTTCCAACAATTTACTCAGTACCATTCCCCCTGGTGTGTATAATTTTCTTGAGTTCCTTACCCTATTGATTTCCTAGCATACACTATTTCTGGAGTGTTACTTGTACCTTCAACAGTAAAGACCAATGCAAAGTATCTGTTCAATGCATCTGCTGCCTCCTTATTTTCCATTAGTAATTCTCAAGGGGCAATTTCTATCCAACTAACTAACCTGTTGAGTGACTGCACTATTTTCTACATTAACAGTTATGATGTAAAATACTTTCTCAATGATCTGAAAAACCTTCTCCCAAACTTATTTTGTCTTTTGTGTTTGCTTCCCTGTCCTTTCAATTTAAAATCTGCTCTGGCACCAGACTGTGCGGTGACGTAGTTTTAGTTTCTTTGGTTATGCAGGTTCTGGATTGGCTGTCAAAAAAGCCTGTAAGAGGTTGGAGCAAAGAAGAGACGCAGAGGGACGGCAGATTTTTTTTTTCATTTAATCACTTTGCATGCAGTTGTCTTAGAGCAATAAGTTTTTAAGTGAGAGGACCTATTTACAGGTCGGACTGAAAAATTAATGTACAATGATCTGATACTGACATTGATATTAGCTCAGTCCCTGGCTGTCACTTCCTTTCTAATGGTCTGCTTGAAAGATGTTGGAGATGGTGTAAAATGTGACACATCCTGTAAATTTCAAACCTGCAGCATCTAATTACAGACTGCAGCACCATGACAGAATGAACTTCATTAGACTTCAGACAACAGAGGCACTGTCCCTGCAGAGGCTGCATTTCCACAGAATCTGCAGAATAAAACTGGTTTCTATTTGGGTGGGGGGTGGGGTAAAAGGTTTTTGTCCCTTTTTTTAACATTATTGACACTTTCTGGGCAGCCCACTCAAAGCATACATTGCCCGTGAAAATCCACCGGATACATCAGGGAGCAATCATTAGTCTTCAGAGCCCAAGAATCTATCTCGGGTGAAGAATCACAATTACCCGTCACCTGGATTGTTCATTAGTTACTGAGATCTCCATTGTTGAATGTTTTCTCCCACCATCACGAGGTGATTATATTGTGCCTTATAAATAGCTTCAGTTACTTATTTGTGATGCGCGTTACCAACACTCAGGCACAGAAGCTGTTTCTGCAATTTTTGAATCAATGAGTGGTTTTGTTTTCTCCTTCTGACTCCTTCTTTGTTAAGTCTCATGTCAAATGGTGCCAAATGGTACCTTTTCCTCTTGTATTGGTCTCTGTGGATTTTCAAATTTATAAAAGATCCAATTTTTGTAGCTATTCTTGCTCAAATTCTAATAGAATTGCTTACAGTCCAGCATTGCAAATCCTACTAATTAGAAACCATCAAATAGAGACTGCAGTGACTGCCTTTTTCACACTAAGACATTAAACTGAGTCTGTCCTTTAAAGTGGATGATGTAGAGGAGCCGGTGTTGGACTGGGATGCACCACACGACACTAGGTTATAGTCCAACAGATTTATTTGGAAGCACAAGCTTTCAGAGCACTGCTCCTTCATCAGGTAGCTAGTGGAATAGCCAGCTCCACTAGCTACCTGATTAAGGAACAGCGGTCTGAAAGCTTGTACTTCCAAATAAACCTCTTGGACTATAACCTGATGTCGTTTAGTTTTTAACTTTCAAGTAGATGTAAAAGATCCTGAGGCACTACATTTGGAGATGAGGAGGGGAGTTTGCCTTACTCTTCTGATCAACATTCATGCCTCCATCAGTATCATTCAAACAGATCATCTGGTTGGTATGACAGTACTGTTTGGATGAGCTTCCTTTACACAAGTTTGGCTGCAATTTTTCTGACATTACAACATTGACTGCATTTAAAAATGTGCCTCTCTGGTTGTGGACATCCTGAGATTGTGAACAAATAGATCTCTTTAGCACTTACACTGAGGTCTGTTTAGGATTATCCAGAGGCTGTCAATTAAAAAATAGGTGCCACCAGCTAGATCCTGCTTCCATTGTTGGTCTCCTACCCAATTAGATCTTTAACTTTTTGAGGCGAGGAGAATGTTATGTTTGCCTGGACACATGAGCCAACTGAACTATTTTGCCACTGTGACAAATGTTCGGGGAGCTGGAAAGGGGGAGTTTGTGTTTCCTAAATATTTCGATTAAGGTCAGCTGGTTTACAAGCTACTCACGAGAACCCCAAACAATACCTAATCTAGGTTTGACACCACCATTGGATTTCCATTTCACATGTTCAATCAAAATGCCACTGACTTTTGTCTGACTCCGTTTTACTGTAGAGTCACCTCAACCGTTGACAGATTTGTGCAGTTTAGCATTATATGAAATTAAACCGAGCCCAAAGGTATAAGTGTAGTTAAAGGAAACTATTAGAAAGTGACAAAATTGCCATTTTGTTTTTTACTTACACAGATTATTTTTCAATTAGTTTCTCACCAGGACCGCAATTCAATTGCAATCTTTCCATATGAATTTTTAAAGGATATGGTCTCAAAATTCAAATTCACTGGGATTAAACAAATTTCAAATCTGAGTTGAAAGGAGCTTGGGCTCTTTAAAAGATAGAGTCATAGAGATGTACAGCACAGAAACAGACCCTTTGGTCCAATCTCTACCAACCAGATATCCTAAATTAATCTAACCTCATTTGCCAACACTTGATCCATATCCCTCTAAACCCTTCCTATTCATGTACCCATCCAGATGCTTTTTAAATGTTGGAATTGTACCACCACATCCTCGGGCAGCTCATTCCATACATGCACCATCCTCTGCATGAAAACGTTGCCCCTTAGGTCCCTTTTAAATCTTTCTTCACACATCCTAAACCTATGTCCTCTGGTTCTGGACTCCCCATCCCAGGAAAAGGATTTTGTCTATTTACCCTATCCATGACCCTCATGATTTTATAAACCTCTCTAAGGTCACCCCTCAACCTCCGACGGTCCAGGGAAAACAGCCCCAGCCTATTCAGCCTCTCCCTATACCTCAAACCCTCCAACCCTGGCAGCATCCTTGTGAATCTTTTCTGAACTCTTTCAAGTTTCACAACATCCTTCCTATAGAGCGACTCAATACACTTCAAATATGTTTGTTTGCTTTGCAATGATTACTAGATTCAGGTTAATTCAAGGAGGTGGAACATTCAGGGTCTACTGTACTAATGTCTTTCACATTAATGTGTTTCTCTTCCCTCTTCTGTCACTTGCTTGTGACATCATATAGGATTCTTCTCACCTATCCCTCCTCCATGAATCAGAGCAAAGATTGTTAAACTTTCTTCATGACAATAGTGTCGCTTTAAGAATGTGGGGAAATAGAAGGTGACATCTTGAAAAATGCTTATATTACAGTGGAGGAGGTGGTGGATGTCTTAAAAGACATAAAGGTGGATTATTCCCTCAGACTTGATCAGGTGTATCCTAGAACTCTGTGGGAAGCTAGGGAAGTGATTGTTGAGCCTCTTGCTGAGATATCTGTATCATTGATAGTCACAGGTGAGGTGCTGGAAGACTGGAGATTAGCTAACGTGGTGCCACTGTTTAAGAAAGATGGTAAGTAAAAGCCAGAGAACTACAGACTGGTGAGCCTGACATTGGAGGGAATCCTGAGGAACAGGATTTACATATATTTGGAAAGATAAAGACTGATTAGGGATAGTCAACATGGCTTTGTGTGTGGGAAATTATGTCTCACTAACTTGATTGAGTTTTTTGAAGAAGTAACAAAGAGGATTGATGAGGGCAGAGCACATGGAAATGATCTATGTGGACTTCAGTAAGGTGTCCGACAAGGTTCCTCATGATAGACTGGTTAGCAAGGTTAGAGCACACGGAATACAGGGAGAACTAGCTATCTGGATAAAAGCTGGCTCAAAGGTAGAAGACAGAGGTGATGGTGGAGGGTTGCTTTTCAGACTGGAGGCCTGTGACTAGGATTGGTGCTGGGTCCGCTACTATTTGTTATTTATATAAATGATTTGATTGTGAACATAGGAGGTATAGTTAGTAAGTTTGCAGATGATATCAAATTTGGAGATTAGTGAAGAAGACTACCTCAGAGTACAATGGGATCTTGATCAGATGGGCCAACGGGTCGAGGAGTGGCAGAAGGAGAGTAATTTAGATAAATGTGAGGTGTTGCATTTTAGAAAGGCAAATCAGGGCAGGACTTATACACTTAATGGTAAGGTCCTAGGGAGTGTTGCTGAACAAAGAGACCTTGGAGTGCAGGTTCATAGCTCCTTGAAAGTAGAGTCACAGGTAGATAGGATAGTGAAGAAGACATTTGGCAGTTTTTGGTCAGAGCATTTGAGTATAGGAGTTGGGAGGTCATGTTGCAGCTGTACAGGACATTGGTTAGGTCACTTCTGGAATATTGTGTACAATTCTGATCTCCCTCCTGTCAGAAGGATATTGTGAAACTTAAAAGAGCTCAGAAAAGATTTAAAAGGGTTGCTAGGGTTGGAGGATTTGAGTTATGCAAAGAGGTTGTATAGTCTGGGGCTGTTTTCCCTGGAGTGCTGGAGGCTGAGGGATGATCTTACAGAGTTCAAAGTTTGTG
The DNA here is from genome assembly GCF_004010195.1 of Chiloscyllium plagiosum. Taxonomy (NCBI): domain Eukaryota; kingdom Metazoa; phylum Chordata; class Chondrichthyes; order Orectolobiformes; family Hemiscylliidae; genus Chiloscyllium; species Chiloscyllium plagiosum. The sequence goes on from NC_057742.1 coordinate 26,710,247, forward strand.
CGAAGATTTGTAGCTCAGGTGCTCGTTGTTGTGGTTCTGTTCGCCGAGCTGGAAGTTTTTGTTGCAAACGTTTCGTCCCCTGGCTAGGCGACATCATCAGTGATTGGGAGCCTCCTGCGAAGCGCTTCTTTGATGTTTCCTCCAGTGTTTATAGTGGTCTGTCCCTGCCGCTTCCGGTTGTCAGTTTCAGCTGTCTGCTGTAGTGGTTGGTATATTGGGTCCAGGTCGATGTGTTTGTTGATGGAGTTTGTGGATGAATGCCATGCCTCTAGGAATTCCCTGGCTGCTCTCTGTCTGGCTTGCCCTATGATAGTAGTGTTGTCCCACTATCATAGGGCAAGCCAGACAGAGAACAGCCAGGGAATTCCTAGAGGCATGGCATTCATCCACAAACTCCATCAACAAACACATCGACCTGGACCCAATATACCAACCACTACAGCGGACAGCTGAAACTGACAACCGGAAGCGGCAGGGACAGACCACTATAAACACCGGAGGAAACATCAAAGAAGCGCTTTGCAGGAGGCTCCCAAGCACTGATGATGTCGCCTAGCCAGGGGACGAAACGTTTGCAACAAAAACTTCCAGCTCGGCGAACAGAACCACAACATCTTACAGAGGTTTATAAGATTATGAGGGGCATGGATAGGATAAATAGCCAAAGTCTTTTCCCTCGGGTGGGGGAGTCCAGAACTAGAGGGCATAGGTTTAGGGTGAGGGGGAAAGATTTAAAAGGGACCTAAGGGGCAACATTTTCATGCAAAGGGTAGTGCATGTATGGAATGAGCTGCCAGAGGAAGTGGTGGAGGCTGGTACAATTGCAGTATTTAAAAGCCATCTGGATGGGCATATGAATAGAAAGGGTTTAGAGGGATATTGACCTGGTGCTTACAAATTGGACTCGATTAATTTAGGTTATCTAGTTGGCATTGACAAGTTGGGCCGAAGTGCTATACATCTCTATGTCTATGACCGTAAATAATTGTCAGTAATTATCAGTTAGTCAAGAACAAAAACTACATTTTTATAGTGCCTTTAATGTGTTAACCCATTCCATTCTGCTTCAAGGAGTATTATCAGGAAAAATCAGGTCATGAATCACATAAGGAGATAATAGGAAGAATGACCAAAGAGATGGGTTAGCAAATGGAATACAATCCAGCTGTTTCATTATTTTATACAGTTCCAATGGATCACCATTAAACCCAGATAATTAGAGAAACTGCTCTTTATTCCTTGCTGAGTAAATTAAGGGTCTTTCAAACTTAAAATTATTGTCATGCTACTCTTCCAAGGTCACTGTATCCCCCCCACTGTGTAAGATCTAAAATTGGCTTTAGTAGTAGGCCCATGTCAAAGTATTGGCAGAAAAGAGGCTGAAATGTGGAGGTTACTGTGCTTCGATTGTCTAAGAGCTAACTGAATTATTTTTCAGCAGAATTAGTTAAAAATACAACAAATGTTGCTTCAAAGCTGTATATAATGGTTAGTTTAAACTAGTACTGTTTTTGCACCACACTCTACTGGTACAGTTTATTCACATTATAGTATTCTCTATGTATGAAATAACTGGTCGTGCCTTTTCTGTGCATTGCATTTATTCCAAAATATGATCAGTATGACATGGGATAAATGCAAGAGCAAGACGTGAGTGCGTGCCCTGTTAGCCCATAACCTCAATGCGGGTGGCACAGTGGCTCAGTGATTAGCACCACTGCCTCACAGCGCCAGGGACCCGGGTTTGATTCCAGCCTCGGCTGACTGTGCAGAGTTTACCCATTCTCCCTGTGTCTGTGTGGATTTCTCCAAGGTGCTCTGTTTTCCTCTCAGGTTAGGTGGTTTGGCCATGCTCAGCAGCCCATTGTGTTCAGGAATGTGCAGACTGGGTGGATTAGTCATGGAAATGCAGGGTAAAAGTGAGTGCTGGAGATCAGAGTTGAGAGTGTGTTGCTGGAAAAGCACAGCATTTCAGGCAGCATCTGAGGAGCAGGAAAATTGACGTTTCAGGCAGAAGCCCTTCATCAGGAGAGCTTTTGCCCGAAACATCGATTTCCATGCTCCTTGGATGCTGCCTGACCTACTGTGCTTTTCCAGCACCACACTCTCCACATGGAAGTGCAGGGTTACAGGGTATGGGGATGAGTCCGGGTGTGATGCTCTTCAGAGGGTCGATGTGGATTTGATGGGCCAAATGACCTCCTTCTACATAATAGAGATGCTATGACACTATCATGGGGCACAGAATCAAGTCACCAACATAACAAAGAGCTACCTTCAATCATTTCCCTGCAAGTGGTAAATCATAGGGCAGAAAGGTAGTGTTTAAGATTAGTATGGGGTAGTGTGTAAGCTCACTATTACAGATTTGTGGTGTATAGAAGTATTTATGGATTAGATGGTATTAAATGAATACCAATCCAAGTGAAGCTTTTTCTGAATATCTACTTCTCGAATAAACAGAATTTTCTGCTATTACCATCTGCTCTTTTTCTCTACTGCTTCTTTTTATAGCTCTCTGGTTCTTTTTCAAATGACTTTCTGAAGATATTCTGAATGCTGGTGGTCGATTGCTGATAAGAAAATAACAGCTCCACCATTGGAAGAAAAAGGCATCAGTTCAAATGAAGACACATATGAGCAAGTCTCCCTGGAGATTCCATGGCATCTTGATCACTTTCTCCACTGTGTAATCCTCAAATGCCTAAGAATGCTTTGCCACACACGACGCATGGCTGAAATATGCCAAATTAATCACATTTTAACACAGTCAGACCAATGACTCTTGGACAAAAGCATCTATTGATGGACAACAAATGCTGCAAAGACCCTCTCCACCAGCCATTCTCAATGTGTTAAAGTCAGGTTAATTATTCTGTTAAAGGTATGCAATTGAAGGATATTGTTTAATTAAGGTCCCTGTGTGGATAGGTAGGAGGCGGATATATGTAATGTGGCATTGTGTGGAAAAACCTATTATCAAGAAAGGATCTTTGTTTGGTTCCAAAACTCACCATTTAACTTAACCGAGTACTTTTAACCTGAATCACCATCACTTTCTCCAAAGAACTGGACAGTGAACCGATCTTCTACAGCTGCACGCAAATGGGCACGCTTTTACTTCAGATGGTGTCAATGAGACAAGGACACCTGGCTGCAGTCTCCAGTGCCCCTACCATTTTTGTTCACATGCTAATTCAAAGTATTAGTGTATAAAGGCAGACAAACAAACTTATTGTGTACGATATGTGCCGCTTTAAACGAAACCTTGGCACACCTAATATTGATTGAGTCGGCATGTTACATTGCATTTGTGAGCACTCCTGCATTCAGCCTTGTGTGTTTCCTTGAAGGAAGGCTGCTCACAATTCCTGTCATTATGTCATTGAGGATTATGATTACTCGCCTCATGAACAGACCTACCTGAGACTGCAAACTCTGCATTTCTGACACCAACCATTCCCTGAGGCATTAAGCTCATCTGAGGTAAGCATTGTGACAGTTCAGGTGATGCTGCCATTTAGATGGTGGTAGCTTGCGAGTCTAAACTTGCTGCAGAGTGCTCCTTCATTAAATCACAAACATAATTTAATTGTCCTGTTAATTGGCTATGATCAAGCTATCTTTCCTGTGAGATCTGTGTATTTTGTTGCTCTCAAGTGGCTGTACCAACTTGAATAATTCCAACCAGAAAATATTTTTGACAGTCTTAAAATAAAGAAGATTGAACATATGACCCAAGTTTAAAAATATAGCATCTTGCTCAGTAAAGTTTCCTCTCTCTTGCTGTCTTTTTCTCTCTCTGTCTCTCTTTCTCTGTCTCTCTCTCCACACGCACACAAACAGCCTTAAAAGACTACATTCACAGTAAAAGTTAAATATATAATTAGTTCATTCTGTCATTTGTGACAGGCCTGGGTGTTTCTTGGATGAGTTGAAATTTTTAATTGAAGTGAAGATCTCGCAAGCAGAGGTTTCTCAGTGAGACTTTTGTTGGTTCTCAGGGGAATTTGAAGTTAGAATAAGTTGGGGGGAGTCTTTTTCCCAATATCATGTTGTATATTAGTTTAGCTATTTAGTTGTCTTGTAGCTGACTTGATGGCCTTCTGATTAATTTTGATAGAACTTTATTTGCAAGCTGATTCTGTTTAGTTGACAAAAAGTTGGCTTTCTCACCTTGTGACTCTTAAGCTCAAAGCCAAGTTTCCAAAAGAAAGGTAGTGTTTTGATTATGCATTTGTCTTTGAAATCCATTCTGTCCAATTTGGATAAGCGGTCAACACAAAAGGTTATAAAGTTATTGGACTCGAAACATTAAGACTATTTCTCTTCCCAACCTGATGCCAAACCTGATGTGTTTCACCAGCACTTTCTGTTTTTATTACAGATCTCCAGCATCCACAGTATTTAGCTTTTATTTGAAAGGTTGATAGGATCCTTTTCACATTCATCTGACACACATTGAATTACACTATTTGTTTCATTCATGGTGAAACAGAAAGGCAACTAAGCTGGAGCGCTGTCCTCTGTCAACAGCCCATCCTTAAGCAAAGTAATATGTGCATTTTTCTGTGGACAGTGAATATCCATATTTAATTAGATACTTGCTTGATGTTCAGCAATGTCTTGTAGCTCAGAAGCTAAAGGTCACATTTGAACAGAATATGTTAAAATTTTAAAGTATTGTCTGAAAGTTCATTATACACTGGAGTATATTCAGTAATCTGTATTTTCCTATTGGAAGCCTCTGATGGAGCATCTCTTCCAGTGTCAGTAATCAATTTGGACATTTAATACAGTTAGTGCTGACCTGACTTCTCACTGAGATCTCCTCCAATGATTAGCAGCACGACCATGAACTCCTCGGTTAAAACGAAACTATCAATGAAACCTCAATTAAAAATTTCAACTCATCTCAGAACACAGCAGGAACTGCTTAATGGATGGCTTATTATGGTCTGCCCAAGATGTGTTCCCCATGCAGGGCCCCTGTCCATATCTCTACTACTTCTCGGGGCGAGAGGGCCAATTCCATCTCACACTCTGCCCCACAGAGTGAAAAATGCAATATTTGGGTCTCCTTTACAATCCCAGCAGATATTGCAAATCGGGGAATCTCTTGGTTCTCACTACCTGACACGGGAGCAAATGTCCAGGCCAATGATTCAATGTTCTCTAATCAACCAATTGAGAGATTTTACAATACACCTAAGGCACTGGCTCAAAAGCAGGAACAACAGAACTGCACCAGGAGAGTCCTAGAACAATAATGCTATGACTTTGATGCATATTAAAATCACAGGTGGCTCAGTGGTTAACACTGCTGCCTCACAGCACCAGAGATCTGGGTTCGATTCCAGCCTTGGGTGACAGTGGAATTTACACATTATCCCTGTAGGTTTCCTCTCACAATTCAAAGATGTGCAGGTTAGGTGGATTGCAATACTAAATTGCCCATAGTGTTCAGGGATGTATAGGTTGGGTGCATTAGTCAGGGCTAAATATAGAGTGATAGAGGAATGGGTCTGGGTGGGTTACTCATTGGAGGATTGGTGTGGACTTGTTGGGCTGAATGGTAGGGTTTCTTTTTAAAAAAATTAAGTTGACAAGATTACCTGTGGCAATAAATAAATGCAATTAGAAGCAAATATTTTCAAAACTGTTTTGTGTATTACATTCCATTAATTATTAGATACTCTATGTTGAACAATAACAATTCGACATTTCATTTATTGATTGATAATTTATTTTGTCAGTTGCCTGGCTAAATGTTAGAGACAAAAAAAACTGCAGATGCTGGAATCCAAATTAGACATGCTGGAGGCTGGAAGAACACAGCAAGCCAGGCAGCATCAGGAGGTGGAGAAATCCGATGTTTTGGGTATAATCCTTCTTCAGGACTGGGGGTGGGGGTAGGGGGTGTTGCAGATAAAGAGTAGTGGGGAAGTTATGGCTAGGGAGAGGGGTGGAGTGGTGAGTTGGTGATAGGTGAATACAGGTGGTAGATCCGACCTGGTTGGTCGATAAGAGGAATGAATCTGGTTGGTAGCTGGAAGGAGGGATCGATCGGAGAGATGGAAGGGAGGAAGCGGGGCTGGAAAGGGATTTGAGGGATGGGTGAGAAGGTTATTTGAAATTGGAGAACTCAATGTTAAGTCCTCCCTGCGGTCTGATTCACTGTGGCAATGGAGGAGGCCGAGGATGGATAAGTCGGAAAGGGAATGGGAGGGGGAACTGAAATGGGCGGTGACTGGGAGGTCAAGCTTTCCCTTACAGGCCCGGCTGAGATGCTCAGCAAAATACTCCCTTAGTTTACATTAGGTCTCACCGATGTAGGGAAAACCACATCGGGAGCACTGGATACAGTAAACTAAGTTGGAGGAGAGGCAGGTGAACCTCTGTCTCACCTGGAAGGACTGTTTGGGCCCCTGGATGGAGGTGAGGGAGGTTGGTGTGCTGGCAGGTTTTGCATCTTATCTGGTTGCAGGGGAAGGTACCTGGGGGTTCAGGGGCGTTGGTGGGGAGAATGGCATGAACCAAGGATTGGCAAAGGGAATGGTCCTTGCAGAAGGCAGAGATGGGTGGAGAGGGACAGATGTTCTTGATGGTTGGGTCTAGTTGGAGTTGGCGGAAGTGTTTGAGGATGATACATTTGATGCGTAAACTGGTGGGGTGGAAAGTGAGGACAAGGGGGACTCTGTCTTTATTATGTTTGATGAGGTGGGGGGGGTTAAAGCGGTGGTGCGGGGAATGGAGGAGGTGCAGTGGAGGGCTGTCTGGATGACAGAGGGGGAGAAAGCATGTTGCTTAAAATAGGTGGTCATCTGGGATGCCTGGGAGTGGAATGTCTCCTCGTCAGAGCAGACACAATGGAGACAGTGGAATTGGGAAAACTAGATGGTGTTTTTGCAGGTTATGGGTTGGGAGGAGGTGTAGTCCAGGTAGTTATGGAAGTCTATGGGTTTGTAGTAAATGTCAGTCCGTAAACTGTCGACGGAGAAGAAAACAAAGATGTCAAGAAAGGAGAGTGAGTGTCTGAGATAGACCAAGTGAATTTAAGGGCAGGGTGGAAACTGTTGGCAAAGTTGATGAACTGCTCCAGTTTAGCCTGGGTGCAGAATGCAGCACTGATGCAGTCATTGATGTAATGGTGGAAGAGTTGGGGCACAGTGCCTGTGTTGGTGCTGAAGAGGAACTATTTGATGTAGCTAACAAAGAAGCAGGCATAGCTGGGGCCCATGCAGGTGCCCCTGACCACCCCCTGGATTTGGAGGAAATGGGAAGAGTTGAAGGAAAAATTATTGTGGGTGAGGACTAATTCAGAGAGGCCGAGGAGGGTATTGATAGAGGGGAACTAGATGGGTCAGTTATAGAGAAAGAAACTGAGAGCCTGAAGGCCATCCTTGTGGGGTATGGACATGCATAGGGACTTCACATCCATAGTGGAGATGAGTTAGTGGGGCTAGGAAGATAAAGACAGAGAGGTTCACCTGCCTCTCCATCAACCTAGTTTACTGCATCTGGTGCTCCTGATGTGGTCTTCTCTACATCAGTGAGACCAAACGTAAACTAAGGGAATGTTTCGCTGAGCATCTTAGCTGGATCTATAAAGGCAAGCCTGACCTCCCGGTCACTGCTCATTTTAATTCCTCTTTCTACTCCCTTTCTGATATGACCAATCTCAGCCTCCTCCATTGCCACAGCTAATTGGAGGAACAACACCTCATCTTCCGCCTGGGCAGCCTACAACCCGAAGGACTCAATATTGAGTTCTTCAGTATCAAATAACCTTTCCACCCATTCCCCCAACGTCCTTTCTCGCCCTGCCTCCTCTCTCTGACCAACCCCTCCTCCCAGATACCAATTGGATTAATTCTTCCTATCGACCAGCCAGGTCAGACCTACCACCTCTATTCATCTATCACCACCTCACTACTTTGCCCCTCTCCCCACCCATGACCTCTCCCCCACTCTTTCTTTGCAACTCCCACTAACCCTACCCCAGTCCTGAAGAAGGGTTATACCCAAAATGTCAGATTATCTTCACTACCTGCTTTTGAGTCTGGCTAAATATGGCAGTTAAGTGTCTTGAGATTGGAAACATTCAACCAAATGATTTAATTCAGAGGTTTCTTTTATTGGGCTACTAGATTTCTAATAATTTCTGTTTTTTGTTTCAAGACTTCTTGCTAAGTTGATCTACTTAAGAGTTGAGAATGAATACAATTCTTTTTCTTTAATCTGAGACTCCATAGTTAGCAGCCAAGGTTGAGAGTACAGAAGTGTAGGAGAGTATCAGTAATTCAGTAAAAAAATTATCAATGTATTTAGTTTCGGATTTAATGGACTGGATCATACAGAAGGTGGTGAAGATTGATGGAGCCCTTCAGCTTCGAAGTCCCAGATAAAAAGATGAATTAGGGTAGAATTAGGCTTTCTTGGTAGAACAACAAACAGAATCTTCAGGGAGTAATTAACAGAGTTGTTGTTTTGGCAAACAAAGAGAAAAAAGACAGCAGAGGACAAAGATAAATCAGAGGCAAGAGGTGATAAAGATAGAAAGGGCTATCAATTCATTGATAAAAAATCACACAACACCAGGTTGTAGTCCAACAGGTTTATTTGGAAGCACTAGCTTTCGGAGCACTGCTCTGTCACACCTGATAAAGGAGCAGTGCTTCGAAAGCTAGTGCTTCCAAATAAACCTGTTAGACTATAACCTGGAGTTGTGTGATTTTTAACTTTGTATACCCCAGTCCAACACTACCATCTCCAAATCACTTCATTGATATTACTCTCCAAAAGAAATGTAGCCATAAACTTGCACCTTATGATTTATTTTACTTTATTTTCCATGGAATGTAAATATTGCTGACAAGACCAGAAAACTGAGCCAATCACATTGCTGTGGGTCTGGAGTCACATGTAGTTCAGACCAGGTAAGGATGGCAGTTTTATTTCTCATCCTGCAGATATTTGAATGCTGATATATTAAATCATTAAAGCTAAAGATCACAGGCTACATTTTTGAAAAGATTGAAACTCAAGATCTTTCTGAGGAAAATCAAATAGTTTTGAGGATGGAATTATCTTATTTGTCAAGAGGACAAAGTTAACCTTTGATTTAATTATGAACCACTGTGGTTCTGGTTAGAAGATAAACTACCTCCTTCGACATATTCATTGTAAAAATGCCAATTTGCTTTGTCGAAAGCAAATGTTTCCTGCCACTTAAAGGTGCAGGTTACAGAATGATTACAGACAGATAGAGTTACAGAATCATAGAGCTAAATAGCACAGAAACAGGTTATTCAGTCCAACTCATCCATGCTGACCAGATTTCATAAACTTAACTAGTCCTGTTTGCCTGTGTTTGGCCCGTATCCCTCCAAATGTACCTGTCCAAATTGATCTTTGAATTACTGCAATAACTTATTTGGACCATGATTCAACACTTGTTAGAAGGTCACATGGTCAAGGTGGCCATCTTTACTCCTTATGTTAAAATTGTAGCAGAAAAATTCCAAGTGCTCACAAACATAACTCCTCAGGGAGAGAGAGAGAGAGTGAGAGAGGTGGGGTGGGGTGGTGATGGTGGTGGGGTGGGGTGGGGGGGAGGGAGGTGGTGAGGATTCTGACAAGCAAAGTAACCCGATCACTGCAGTCAATTAAGCAGCCAAGTTGACTAACCACAGTCCCTTGAAAGATAAACAAGTATCCCCTCTCCCCTAACCTATTCCATCTTTAAATTGTCAAGAGTTTCACCACTGGGCAGATTAATTATAGGACCAATTGCAGCTACTGGGAAAACTCTGCATTTCAAGATCTCCACTTCAGCCAAAGTGACAACTCCATTGGGAAACATCAAGTATGCAATAAAATAGAGAGCAAGTTAAATTTTCATTTTTATAACTATCATTTAATCTACATCTGAATTTAATTTTTATGCGTTTGTGATGGTGTGCCAAAGTTGTGTGAGTGAGACATCATGTTTTTTGTTAACCTTTGGGGCACGATGGTCCTAATGTTTAATATGCAGAAGCTTGCTGCTGTGCAGTTAAACCTGACTTAGTCATTGAGGATAAGAAAGTACACATATACTAATATATTTGATCACAGACAAATGAAAGGGAGGAAAATGACCATGACACTAAGGACATCAATGAATCAGATGGGTTTTTACAACAATTAATAGTAGTTTCATAGTCACTGTTTCTGAAATTAGCCTTAGATTCCTGATATTTAATTTCAATTCCACCAACTGCTATGGTGCGATCTGAACCCATAGCTCGAGACTGCTAGCCTGAATATTTAAATTCTTCATTCAGTGATATTATCATTGCACTCCTGTCTCCCCTGATATTTTCTGTCCAAATATTTATGGGATGATTTAGGATAGACTTTTTGCTTCAGGATTCCTGGAGGAAAATTAAAAGGTCTGAAGGTCAAGGATTTTATGAATGTACTTATTCACCTTGTCTAATATCCATGCAGCTTCCCCTCAAATCCCTGGAAGAGACTGCTGGCTCCAAGTTCAGTTCGGAAGGCTTGGTATTTATATTTCAAAGAGAAATAATTGCGAATATTTTCAGTAATCATCTGGCATTGGCCTTTCCAGCATTGATTTGCCACAGCGGTGAGCCTGACAGATGTGAGATAATGTAGGAAGTTTGTGACATTTATGCAAATGCATCTAATTCTCTATTTAATATGCTAATAACTGTTGCACATCAGTATTATCTAAATTTAGTTTTAACAAGGGGGAGAAATTGATGCTAATAATTATGGATTGATTAACATTTCAGGTGAAATCTGAAATATCAAACAGCACATGCTGGAATACATTAACTAACGGAACAGGTGACTGGCCAAGAAGAAACTGCTGGAGATATCGTCCTGACATAAACTTGAAAGTTTGTCATTGGAAAGTTGAAAGGATATATGTTTAGAACAGGAATAAATAGGAAGTTCAATATTCCACAAGATCTGCCAGCGGTCGTGGCTTAATGAGTTGTAGGAATGATGGGGGAACAGTGTATAAGGGTTTTGGTTGCTAAGACATTTCTCTAACGTCAGTGAGAATAATTTTCAGGTTATTATCTAACCTCTGAGACTGCCAGAATTTTAAAATGAGAAATGTATGTGCCTACTTATTGCCTGTGCTTTGTAATACCTCCTGACAATTACTGTTCAATTGTTAGTGGTGTCAGCCAGTGAAGATGTTCTCATCAATTAGCAATAGTGAAAACATTTGATCCAAATGTGTCTTTCCAGAAATCTAATATCTCTGTTTAGTTGCAAATAATTGATTGTTCATTGCAATGCAAACTGAATGCGAAAGTAATTTCTCTACAGCAAGACCTTGTGATTCTAACTTTTTATAGGCCTTATTATTGAAAAATTCATGACTTATTAATGTATAACAAAAGTAGTACACTTGTGCATCAGTCTGGTGACCTAGGGAGATCCCATGTGAGTCAACCTTTCCAGAGAAAACTCAGACTGAAAACGTACACTGTGTATGTAAAACAAAAAGTTATCACCAACTGATGAAATAAGTCTGATTGGAATAAAATAAAAATTAATGAAGTACTTAAAAATGGGTGTCACTCGGAGGTATAGGGTATGGAATTAGTCTTGAGAGGATGATAACCAGTGAACTTGCAACTACCATTGTATCCAACTGTCCAATATTCGGTGCTATTTGATTCCAGGGTGATGAAGGAGCAGTGCTCCGAAAGCTAGTGCTTCTAATTAAACCTGTTGGACTATAACCTGGTGTTGTGTGATTTTTAATCTTCTACCACAGAACTGTGACTGGATTAGAAAAGGAAATGCATTCATTCTGGAAGCTTCTTTGTGACATCTCCAACTCTGTAATGACATAAGCAGTTTTGAGTTATGGAACTGAGTTGAGACTGAATAGGGCCAGATGAAAAAGATTTCCACCCAACGAGTCAGACAGGATTTGAATTCAGTTTGAAAAAGTGGACAGCCAGTGTTTTAATTAAATCAGCAACTGCTACAGAGAATATATTCTGTTTGCTCTTCCTCTGAGCTGCCACCTTCAGCTGGGAAAGATGGACTGAAGTGCCAAATAGAGCAACCCTTCTTAAACCAATCCTTCACAACAGCACAAATACTTTGGCAAGTTAATATGCATTCCATATGCATGACTTGATTACATTTATTGTTTGCATATTAATTTTACATAGCTTGATAAATTATGAACTGGCAAGTATATAAGATTATAACATTCTCAAGTTAATTTGTTTAACTGTTTCAAAAATCACACAGCTATAACACACAGAAAACTGATGGAGAGCCCACATGTGGAAAACAAACCATTAATTCATAGAATCCCTACAGTGTGGAACAGGCTATTTTGACCATTGAGTCTTCACCAACCCTCCTAATAGCATCTCAGTCAGATCTGCCCCCTACCCTATAATCTTGCATTTCCCATGGCTATTCCACCTAGCTTGCACGTCTCTAGACACTATAGACCAATTAGCATTGCCAATTCACCAAACCTGCACATCTTTGGATTGTGAGCAGATACCAGAACACCTGGAGAGACAGGGAGAATGTGCAAACTCCAGACAGATAGTTCCATAAAACTGGAATTGAACCCAGGTCTCTGGTGCTGTAAGACAATAATGTTAACACATTATTGTTCCACCCCCAAATTATTCCTTTCAATTTGATTGTGCTTTCATAAATACTCAACTAGAGCTGAATCAATTGAATCAGTGTTTTATCATTTCTTTCATTCAGCTCCACATTATTTTAAACTGTGAGACCCAAGGGTTACACTTTTAATTGTCTCAATGATATTATAAAAAACTGAAACCTTTGTGCAACTGTCAGTCTTGTCCCTATTTAACCTCTTTACAGCTTTATTTTAGTCCACAGAAAAAATTACTCATGTCACATCCAGGTCTTCAGTCTTTAATTCAATCATGTAAAACTGGCATTTTTCCCTCCAGCTCTGTTTCAACTCAAGCAAGAGACTAAAGATTACACTTTGTCTGAATAATGCTCATACCCAGCTCATCTCATTCCTTTATCTGCCCTGAAGCACTCTTCAAACTTGTGCTCCAGAACTTGTTGCACAGAAATAATAACCAAGCTCTTCCAGTACAGTTGCAACATTGACATTTACCCGACAATGTGGAAAATTACCCAGATATGTTCAGTACACAAAAAGCAGGACAAATCCAACCCAGCTAATTACTGTCCCATCAGTCTACTATCAATCATCAGTAAAGTGATGGGCGATGTCATCAAGAGTGCTATCAAGCAGCACCTACTCAGTGACGGCCAGTTTGTGCTCCTCTAGGCCCACTCAGCTCCTGACCTCATTACAAACATGGTTCAAAAGAGCTGAATACCAGAGGTGAGGTGAGAGTGACAGCCCATAGCATCAAAGTCACATTCGACTGAGAGTGGATTCAAGGAGCCCTAGTGAAACTGGAATCAACGGGTAATAGGGGTAAAACTCTCCACTCATTGGAGTCACACTGGGCATAAATGGACATGGTTATGGTTGTTGGAGGTCAGTCATCTCAGTTCCAGGACATGTCTGCAAGAGTCCTTAAGAGTACCATCCTCGGCCCAACCATCTTCAGTTGCTTCATCGATTATCTTTCCTCCATCAAACGGTCAGAACTGAGGATGTTTGCTGATGATTGCACAATGTTCATCATCATTTGTGACTCCTCAGATATTGAATCAGTCCATGTCCAATGCAACAAGATCTGGGTAATTTTCAATCTTAGGCTCTCAAACTGCAACCAATGGTTGCACCACACAAATGCCAACCAATGGCCAACTAGGAGACAATCTAACCATTACCCCTTGACATTAAATGGCGTTGCCATCACTGAATCTCCCACTATCAACAACCTGGAAGTTGCCATTGACCAGAACTCAATTGCACTAACCATAAAAATATTCTGGTTACCAGAACAAGTCAGAGGCTGGAGTTCCTGCAATGCCTAACTTACCTTCTGACTCCTCAATGCCTTTCCACACTCTACAAGGCACAAGTCAGGAGTGGGATGGAATATTCCCCACTTGCCTGAATGAGTACAGCTCCAACAACTCACATGTGATAACAAGGCCTGGTATGTGAAGGTTGGGGTAAAGCTATAGGAGAAGGTGCAAAGGCCCTAAAAATATTGAACTTGGTATTGAACCCTGAAGGCTGCAGGGTCCTCAAGTGGAGACCTCTATGCTGGGGAGCTGAAACACAGACTGGGTGTTTGCAGAACTTTGCAGAACACCTATGTCCTGTCCACAAAAGTGACCCTGAGCTTCTGGTTGCCTGTCACTTTAACAAATGCCAAGCAATGGCCAACTCCTGATGTTGTCAGGACTCAACAGGTCATTTCCTCCTACCTGCCTATCTTCTTTTCCACCTATCCACTCCACCCTCCTCCCTGACCTATCACCTTCATCCCCTCCCCCACTCACCTATTGTACTCTATGCTACTTTCTCTCCACCCCCACCCTCCTCTACTTATCTCTCCACGCTTCAGGCTATCTGCCTTTACTCCTGATGAAGGGCTTTTGCCCGAAATGTCGATTCTACTGCTCCTCGGATGCTGCCTGAACTGCTGTGCTCTTGAAGCACCACTAATCCAGCATCAGGACTCAGCAGTCTGACTTATAGGGAGAGGTTGGACAAGCTAGGACATTTTTCTTTAGATTGGAGGAGACTGAGGGGGATCTTATAAAAGTGTGTAAGATCATGAGAGGCATGGATAGAGTGAATGCACTCAGTCTTTTTCCCAGGGTTGGGCAATCACAGACCAGAGGGCATCAGCTTAATGTTAGAGAGGAAAGAATAAAAGGGAACCTGAGGGGCAACATTTTTACATAGAGGCTGTAATGCATATGAAATGAGTTGCCAGAAGGAAGTGGTTGAGGCGGATACATAAGCAATATTTAAAATGCGTTTGGACATGGATAGCAAAGGATTAGAAGGATATGGACCAAGTGCAGGGAAATGGGGTTAGCATAGGTGGACATTTTGGTCAGCATAGACCAGTTTGGACCAAAGGGCCTGTCTCCATGCTGTAGGACCCTATGATTGTAAAACTCTATGACCTATGAAATCTATCATAGACTTGTATGAATTATTAAATTGCACACAAAATTTCAACCAGCATCACTAGTTCTAAACACATAAGTGTGAGTAATCTGCTCACCTGTGCTGTCAATAACTTTCCACCCACTAGTCCTCCCATTGCAGCCATAGCATCGCCTGCAGTAGTTCCCAATTACTTTTCCACTGTGACACTATGAAAATTGTCACAACCTGTCAGTAAAATGGTGAGAACAAGGAACATGAGCAGGAATATAACTGTTGTAATTTGGTCCAAACTCCATACCCTTGGATCTCACTATCCCAAAATTTTAACTTGTGATTTCACTTGAAAGCATGACCCAACACTTTGAAAAGCCCTGACCTATTTCAAATCTTATAGAAATTTACACTTTTTATTAAATTTTGCATTATTTTTCAACTCATTAAAGTATTAATTTACATTATGTTGTTGAGTTTGAGTTGCTACACATAACCAAGAACAGCTGAACTGTGAGGCAACAACAAAATGTTTTAATCGAAGAATCATACAGTAGAGGATTAGGCCATTTAGCCCATCTTAGCATTAATGCAGCATCTTTAATGTAGCAAAGTGTTCAAAGGTGCTTCACAAGAATGTTGACAGGCACAATTTACATTGATCACTTAATCTGCACTATCAACACCCGTTCTCCCCCAGCACTCCACCACAAGTCCCACCCCCACTATTGGATAAACGCTGCCCCCTCCACACTTCACTTCAGCTCTGATGAGGAGTCGAAACATTAGCTTGTGCTCTGTCTCCATGGATGCTGCCTGACCCACTGAGATCTCCAGCACTTTTTGTTCTCAGTAAAGATCCCAGCATCTGCAGTAATTTGCTCCTGCTTTTATATTGAACTATATTGGAGATAAGGTCAGGAGTCACATGACACCAGGTTGTAGTCCAACACGTTTATTTGAAATCACAAGCTTTCACCGTCAGTTAACAAAGGTGCAGTGCTCCAAAAGTTTATGATCTCAAATAAACCTGTTGGACTATAACCTGGTGTCATGTGACTTCTGACCTTGTCCACCCCAGTCTCACCCTAGCACCTCCATTTATTGGAGATCGTTGATAAGGGGACTAGAAGCTTCCTCAAAGAGGTAGGGTATTCAGGTTATTTAAAAGGAAGGCATTGCAAATGTGGAAAGAAGCTAATCCCTTTACGGTACTTATCTGACATCATGTGCAATGTGATTCATTTAAAGTACTCGAGTATTGGCTGTTTCATTTTCTTAAATTTTCCTTTGAAGAAACGTGCAAAATCCAACAGATATCTGGTAAGTTGTTGGACAAAAATCTTATCAAAATTCATTTGAAAGAGTGCAGCATGTGCCCATGACTTAACTTAAAACATTTACTGTTGATGATTTTTTAAAACTCCCTCGCTGATCATATCTTTCCTTGACTATTAGGTTAATAAGAGTGATGAAAGTATGAGTTTTAGAAGAGACGAATATACTTGTTGAGCATATTGAGTGAATCTATAAATCGCAGCTAGTAGCCTTAAAGGACAACTCCATTCAAATCATAATTGTATACTGTTAGAAGGTCACTTCTCATTTGTTCTTCTTTGTCTCCAGCTGAGGAAGGCTGTTAATCTCAAATCTATTAATGCTTGTGCTTAATTTCCTTTATCAATTCTCTTCACTAATGATACTCAGATGCCTCCACAGTCCATGTTTTGTATTCAATTCACATCTGTGCACAGAATTTCCACTCCCTAATTCTAAAAGATTAATAACCTTGTATTAGGGTTAATTTGTTCTGTGTGTTATAGCTAATGCCTCTGTTAAATATGTATCCAGGTGTTGTCATTTTGTGCACAGCCATTAATGGAGTGATTATCGCCTTTTGCATATTTTAAAGCGTAAGGACTACTGTGGTGCAGTGGTTGTATCCCTGCCTTTGACCCAGGAGCTCCCCTCCCCCATGCTCCGGAGATGTGTGTTAACATTGCTGAACAAGTTGATTAGGAAATATTTATGTTAAAAAAAAATGCCATGGGGCTCTCATCCACTGGTTGGTCCTGCCCAGAATTGAGGAGATCCCATTCTCAGAGAGCTGTCAACTACTCAGAGGCTGGCTGCTGTATGTGGAAGAAAATGTCAGCAGGAGCAGTCACTGCCGGTGGCTCCGAATCAGTGAGTGATATGAGGTGAAAGGTGATTGAGTGTTGGATAGCAGCAGGGTTATTCCTGAGGAACAGTTATACCCAAAATGTCAACTTCTGTCCCTCCTGATGCTGCCCGGTTTTGCTGTGTTCTTTCAGCCTCCTGCTTGTCTACCTTGGATTCCAGCATCTGCAGCTGTTTTTGTCTCTGACTAGGGTTGTGTCAGCAACTTTCCCTCATCTCTACTTCTTGAATTTGTGTCCCCCCATCTGGCACTGAGTGTCTTTCAGTAACCCCTTCCAGCAGCTTGCAATTAATCCTGATAGGGGTTTGCTAATTGGGCTTCCCTCTGATGGTTATACAGTCATAGAGTCACACAGCATGAAAACAGAACCTTTGGCCTAACGCGTCCAAGCCGACCAAGTTTCCCACTTGGCCCATTTCCCTTTATACCTCTTCTATTCATGGAGTTGTCCGAATGCATTTTAAATGTTGTAACTTTAACTGCATCCATCACTTCCTCTGGCAGTACATTCCACATACGAACCACCGCGTGTGTGAAAAAGTTGCCCCTCGGGTCCCTTTTAAATCTTTGTCCTCTCACCTTAGAATTATGCCCTCTAATTTTGACACACAAGAGTACAGAACTGATTTTCGCTCATCTTGAACTCAATGTATTCGCCAATGTGCTCTTTTATGCAATATTGCTTTTCTTCGGTGATGTCAGAACTGGGGGCATGGGACAACTTGAAAGTAATTGTCCAGCACTTTCAATCTTGTATCTTGTCAAGTTTCCCACCCCCTGCAGCAGTGGGATAAGGCCCTTAAGTGGACATTAATTTCCCATGTGAAAGTCACAATGAGCAGAAGAATGAGAAGCCCATCCATGAGATTGAAGAGTGTCCCCACCCACCACCCTTTTTTTTATGTGTTCAAGGACTGTAGGTGTCATCAGCTTGAGCCATGTTCCTATAAAGGTAGCCATAACTGAACACACCAAACCCAAGCTGTCATATTTTCCAAAACCCAGCTGTCATTGTGGGGAATTAGCCAGTTGCCCTTCCCAAAGAACCAAATTCAGAAACACATTAAAAGTAGCTAGTATATTAAATATATTTATAGTTTCATAATAATCGAAGCAGGAGTAGGCCATTTGGCCCGTCGAGCCTGCTCCACCATTCATTAAGGTCATGGCTGATCTATCCACCGTCTCAGCTTCTCCTATCTGTGTTATCCCCATAACCCTTCATTGCCCTAGCATGCAGAAACCTATCCAACTGTATCTTGAATATATTTAATGAAGCTGCCTCGAGTGCTTCCTTGGGCAGAGAATTCCATAGATTCACTACTCTCTGGGAAAAGCAGTTCCTCCTCATCTCTGTCCTAAATCCACTCTTCCTCATCTTGAGGCCCCTAGTCCTAGTCTCGCCCACCAGTGGAAACAACTTGCTTCCTTCTGTGTTATCTATCCTCTTCATGATGTTATATGTTTCTATAAGATCCCCTCTCACTCTTTTAAATTCTACTGAGTACAGTCACAGGTGGCTCAACCTCTCCTCATAGGGTAGCTCCCTCATCTTCAGAATCAACATGGTGAATTTCCTCTGCACTGCCTCCAAAGCCAGTATATCCTTCCTCAAGAAAGGAGACCCAGAACTGCCCATAATACTCCAGGTGCAGCCTCAACAAAACCTTGTATAATTGCAGCAGAACCTCCCCGCTCTTAAATTCAATCCCTCTAGCAATGAAAGCCACTATTCTGTCTGCCTTCCTGATTACCTGTTGCACCTGCACATCAACTTTTAGTGATTCATGTACCAGCACTCCTAAGTCTCTCTGCACAACAGCATGCTGCAATCGTTCACCGTTTAAATAATACACTGACTTACTATTTTTATTTCCAAAGTGGATAACCTCACATTTACTCCATCTGCCAGACCCTTGCCCGCTCACTTTACCTGTCTGAATCTCTCTCTAAAAGGTGCATCAACCTTCATGGGGCTTTCCACGCTCTCAACCATTTTCAAATCGATGCCCTAATGGAAGCCAGTAAACTGAAAGGTATCAACTTCCAATGTAAACTGTTGACCATTGGGATGTGAAAAGTGGGCTTTCCCATTGTCAACAATCCAGCCGATGGTCCTGCAAACAGCACTCCTCTGTGCTCCTATATGTTAATTTACTGTTGCAGGTGCACTCTCTGCAGGATGAATGAGAAATCAGAGCATGGTCTCGGGTCAGGCCTTTTCCTCCAAGTCTCACTGGGAGATCATACCCGAATGGCTGAGCAAATTCAGACCGTGTTGTGCCCATGTCCATCCTATTCACAATCTGTGCCCCAAAAGTGAACATCATTGGAGGATCTTGCAGGAATGCCATCAGAGATGACATTGAGAAAAAGGTTAAGGTTGTTTCTGCACTATTGAAACACATTCCCTCAGGGGAGATTCAGATACTTCATAGCAGAGCAATGAAATAATAATGCAAGCAAAAGGATTCAGTTTCTAATTGTGCTGTACATGTGGAAACACATGTTTGATTCCCATGCTATTGATTGGTAGGGAGGTATAAGGCCTTCCAAACATATTATAATGGTGGGGCGGACTTAGTTTTAAAGTTGTAAACAATGTTTCTACTGGGGGAATAAATATATTCCTCCCAGCCCTCCATAAGCCATCCTTTGTACAATTGATGTTAGACTCAAAGTGAGGAAGCAGTAGTGTGGACAAAACTGATGTATAGATGTGACTTATATGACTCACATCTTCTAGAATATACCTTGAAAATGACAAAGTTCATTTCACACACAGCTGAGAAATGGTATTCCCATTCTTCCGGGCTCGATTCAAACCCTGAGAAATAAATTTAATAGTATGTAGTATCCATTCTGTTTTACATCAAAAAATGTTTCTTTCTTGGCTCCAAACAGGCATCTTGAAATCAAGGACTAAATTCAACTGAAGTCAATGCCTTGTTGTTACCTGGGCTGGCTGTACTCTCTTTTTCCTGACAGAAAGCTGCTTGTTACCATAACTGGATTGACATTTACCTACAGACCAGCAAATGTCATGAGAGAGTCTCTCTCAGCTCTTTCCTCAGTCTCTGCAGCTAGAATTTCACTGACAGCAGTGAGTTAGACTAAATTTAGAGGATTCTGAAAGAAGAAAAATGATCTTACCTACATTCTTTAACATACCGAAAAATGCAATTTGCAAGTGCAAGTGATAAGTAGCGCAGAGAAAGTTGTGCTTTCATCAAAAGGATAAGGTGCATTTCCAATTTGGTGTACAGAAGACTGCGTCAAACTGGTACTTCACAGCACTGGTTTACAAGTAACAGATGTTTCCAGCATCAGTGTCAGGCGCACAAATAAACTGCAATGTTTTAGTATGTTTATACACAAAGACTGCATTAGGATATTTGTCATGTTCTTATAGGAACATAAAACATAAGAACTAGGAGCAGGAGTAGGCAATCTGGTCTATTGAACCCACTCCGCCATTCAGTTAGATCATGGCTGATTTTTTCATGGACTCAGCTCCACTTACCCACCCGCTCAACATAACCCTTAATTTCTTTACTATTTAAAAGTCTATGTATCTTTGCCTTAAAAACATTCAGCGAGGTAACCTCAACTGCTTCACTGGACAGGGAATTCCACGGATTCACAAACCTTTGGGGTGACGAAGTTCCTCCTCAACTCAGTCTTATCATGTTATTGACTCTAACATAGTTTAACACTGCAGACATTGATACGCATTAGTTTGTCTTATCCACAGCTAAATAAGGAACTTGAGACAGAACATTGGGTTAAACATTCTGGCTGTGCCCATTTTTGGGCATGGGTGCAGGGAACATTCCTACTCGATTACGTAGCCTTATTTCAAAGGAGATGACTATGCACAAGCAGCAAAATAGTGCAGAGTAAACCAAGACTGGGGCAAAACAAATATCACTATAGCTCTAAGCAGGCTTTTAAATTTTAGATATGGAAGGGGAAGAAAATTTAAAAAATACTTGAAGTTGTCATGGAGTGATAAAGGTGTGCAGCACAGAAACAGACCCTTTGGTCCAACTCATCCATGCCAATCAGATGTGCTAAATTAATCTAGTCCCATTTGCCAGCATTTGGCCCATATCTCTCTAAACCTTTATACATGCCATAGTGCTTTACAACCAGTGTTGCATTTTTTGAGGTGGAGTCACTGTTCTAATGTAGGAAGCAAGGCAGCCAATTTGCGCACAACAAGCTTCCATGGATAACAATGTAATACTGGGCAAATAATCTGTCTTAGCGATGCTGTTTGATGGATAAATATTGGTCAAGATGCCAGTGACATCTGCCCTACTGTTGATGGAGATATTGACATCTTTTACCTGACAGGGCAGATATGGCCTTGGTTTAATGTCTCATATGAAGCAAGGGCATTGTACAGGTTGGGGGGTTTTCACACCAGGTTGGAGCAGAGTCAGAGGATGAGAAATCGGGGAAGGTGTTGAGGCTGGAAAACACACTGTTGCTTCCAGCTCAATATTCAGGCAAATTTTGAAATCTTATTTTGTAGGTGAGTCCTGAGATTTGGTTTTGCTGGATATTCTGGGAAGAAATTGGCTTGTTAATTTTGCAGGTAGTTGTAAGGTGAGAATCATTAATCGAGGTAGAATATAATAAGCAAGAATATAAATGTACATTTTATATGTTTTAATTCCATTTCTAGAAAATTCTGTTCATTCCATACAACTGTACATCCAGTATTTATATTCCAGTTGTCCCCTCAATAAGCAATTTCATGGAACTAGTTGTATACAAATATTTTTATAACACTATTGGCAGTCATTAATGTTGACAATCGGCAGATGATTTTCCCTCAATCATTTAGGAGAAAGCTTTAACCCCTCCCATGATGGGATCTTCAGGATTAAAGGTTTATATTTAAGATCTGAGCTCTTCATCATGTTGTAGAAGAATATGCTCTGGAGTATTTAGCCAATTTGTACATACTTAGCATGAATGTGGAGGCATAAATGTTAAATACACTTGAGCATAAAGAATCATTTATTGATAAACTGTTAATTTATATTTACATGGCAAGAACTTACACATAATATTTACAGCAACATAGGCATCAAAGGCAAATTGTACCATACTTTCCTGTTTTGTTGCATTGAAACTTTATCTGTTTATTGTACTGTGGAGAAAGTTAACATTGACAATTTGCACTAGTCATAAGCTACTTCTTTTTCCGAGAAGTATGACATCTCTAAAGCTATTAGCAACCACTTTAAAACATTTCTTTTTCCAGAGGGTTTAAACTCTGTTGGAGACCCAATGATTTGATTTGATTTATTTATTATTGTCACATGTAGCTGAAAACGTGTTGCTGGAAAAGCGCAGCAGGTCAGGCAGCATCCAAGGAACAGGAGAATCAACGTTTCGGGCATAAGCCCTTCTTCAGGATTCCAGCAACACATTTTCAGCTCTGATCTCCAGCATCTGCAGCCCTCACTTTCTCCTATTGTCACATGTACACAAGCACAGTGAAAGGCTTTGTATTGTGTGCAGTACAGCAGATCACAACATACAAAATCATAGTTAAAAATCACACAACACCAGGTTATAGTCCAACAGGTTTAATTGGAAGCACTAGCTTTCGAAGTGCCGCTCCTTCATCAGGTGGTTGATGAAGGAGCAGTGCTCCAAAAGCTAGTGCTTCCAATTAAACCTGTTGCACTATAACCTGGTGTTGTGTGATTTTTAACTTTGTACACCCCAGTCCAACACCGGCATCTTCAACTCATGACTACAAAATCACAGGGTGACTGAACAGAGCGAGCAATACAAAGTTACAGCTGCGAAAAAGTTGCACAAAAAACAAGTGGATTCTTGATTCAGCTTCTAGTCAGACCTATTGCGTATCACAAAACTATTGCATAAAATGTCTTTGCCACCAATTACAAATCATGTTCTGAGTTTGCTGTGGATATTGATGGATGGTATATGATGCAAAGCACCAACTATGCTTATGGTTGAGCTATTTCTAACAGAATCGGAACAGAAGAAACTTTATACTTTTTCTTGCGAAATTATACCTGCCTCTGAACTGATGCTAACATGGGGGGTCAAAGTAGAATCTCACTCGCAGTAATATTCCTTGCCTTTGATGAGCATGCAAGAGTGCTTATGAAAACAAATAAAAACACTAACATAATCTTTATGTAAGTTTATTTTCTTTAAAAAGCAACATATTACTTTAAACGCAGCTGTGAAGTTCGCTTCTCTTCATTGGAGTTGGAGAACTAAATTTAGAATGGTGAAGCTCTGATAGTAGTCTTAGAAAATTTCGTTGGTTGGCATGAGAATACAGAATACAAATTTAGCGCTCTTCACAAAAAGAATGTGAGAATTGTTCGATGTGAAGCTGTCTGTCACCATCTGGGTGGTTAAATTGAATCTTTACTTTTCCATGTTAAGAAACTGTCAGCAGTGATTAATGTATTCAATGATTGTTGTTTGGCCAATTGCTTGAAATCAGTGACAAATTAAGGTTGGGTTTACAATTATATTCAGCTGGAAGTGAGAATAACAATGGAGAATGCAGAATACAAAATCTAGTGTACGTCGGACCTAACCAGATTCATATAGGAAGATGGCTAATCCCTTCTGTGACACGTTTTTCATATGGCTGTTGCTTTTTACAAGCAGGTCTGTTTTCTATCCAAAAGGAAATTAGATATTTGCTTGAAAAAGAGGATGACTAAAGCCTGTAAGGTTTGAGCAGAAGATGGAGATTAGTGTCAGAAGTTTATGTAGAGCAGCACACCAGACCTGATTTGTTGAATTGAAAGGTCTGCTTTTGTGCTGTTAATGTCATGTATTGCTCTATCTCTACATTGCACTGAAATGTTGACTGCGATTGCAAACTCATGTAGGAACAGGATTCATTTTGAATATCTTTTCCAGGATCAGGTGCTGAAGTGGGAACCGATCTTGAAATGGGGTTTTAGACTCAGTTGGGGTCCCATCATATGCAAAGGAGTTAACAACTGTTTCAGGTGTTGTGGGCTAGCTACTTATTATTGTCTTTGTCACCATCTTACTGACCCTGAGACAAAGAATGGTGTCTACTCAGGATTGCAGACATTACAGAGTTTTTCCTTGCATTAATAATTGGGCAGTGCACTTGCAGATGGAAATGTGTCATTAGTCCTTGCCTGCCATATTAAAAGTTAGTAAGCTGATTCTAAAAACAGGCACTGCATGTCTTAGAGTCATAGAGATGTACAGCATGGAAACAGACCCTTCGGTCCAACCCGTCCATGCCGACCCAGATATCCCAACCCAATCTAGTCCCACCTACCAGCACCTGGCCCATATCTCTCCAAACCCTTCCTATTCATATACCCATCAAAACGCCTTTTAAATGTTGCAACTGTACCAGCCTCCACCACGTCCTCTGGCAGCTCATTTCATACACGTACCACCCTCTGTGTCAAAGAGTTGCCACTTAGGTCTCTTTTATATCTTTCCCCTCTCACTCTAAACCTATGCCCTCTAGTTCTGGACTCCCCCACCCCAAGGAAAAGACTGTCTATTTACCCTATCCATGCCCCTCAATTTTGTAACCCTCTATAAGGTCACTCCTCAGCCTCTGATGCTCCAGGGAAAACAGCCCCAGCCTATTCAGCCTCTCCCTGTAGCTCAAATCCTCCCACCCTGGCAGCATATTTGTAAATCTTTTCTGAACCCTTTCAAGTTTCACAATATCTTTCCGATAGGAAGGAGACTAGAATTGCACGCAATAGTTTATATTCCAGTGTAACCTGTATTGCTAATGCTTTCAAAACAATGGAAGAATTGAAGGAAACAGTATGCATCAATTAATTTATCCAATGACATTGCTTGGCCAATTGGATGAAACCAGCGACAGATAAAAAGTTGTGTTTAGGAATATACTCAGCTGAAAGTGAGAGTAGCACTGGAGATGTAGGAATCAGAATGAATGCAGATCATAAAACAGTATCCTTCAGAACCGACCAGATTCAAGTCAGAAAATGACTGATCCTTTCTTTGGCACATGCTTAATATTTCTGCTGCTTTCCTTCAATAGTCCTGTTCTTTATTAGGGTATCGTGATTAAAACAGGACATTGGAGGATTGGAAGGCCTGATTCTCTCCAAATAACAATTTGGAACAGGCCTCAAAGCACTTTACACAGCTGTGTTAGCCACAAAATTAAATCAGCACATTTTATACAAATAAGAAGCACAACTATAACCTGACAAGATGACATTTCAGATATTTCTCACAAATATTTTTCCAAGTCAATATTCTAATATTGTTAAAAGAACAAATCTTTTATGATGACTTTAAAGAATGATATGTGGTGCATTTTGCTAAAGACTTATACACATAATGGTAAATGTTGTTCCTGTGTTCAAGAAGAGGAGTAGAGACAACCATGGAAATTAAAGACCAGTGAGCCTTACTTCGGTTGTGGGTAAAGTGTGGAAAGGATGATAAGAGATAGGATTTATAATCATCTGGAAAGGAATAAGTTGATTAGGGATAGACAACACTGTTTTGTGAAGTGTAGGTCGTGCCTCACAAACCTTATTGGGTTCTTTGAGAAGGTGACCAAACAGGTGGATGAAGGTAAAGGTGTTGATGTGGTGTATATGGATTTCAGTAAGGCATTTGATAAGGTTCTCCACGGTAGGCTATTGCACAAAATACGGAGGCATGGGATTGAGGGTGATTTAACGGTTTGGATAAGAAATTGGCTAGCTGAAAGAAGACAAATGGTGGTGGATGATGGGAAATATTCATCCTGGAGTTCGGTTACTAGTCATGTAGGTTGGACAGTAAAAGCCCTTTTCCTCGGATGGTGATGGCTAGCATGAGGAGACACAGCTTTAAATTGAAGGGTGATAGATATAGGACAGGTGTCAGAGGTGGTTTCTTTACTCTGAGAATAGTAGGGGCATGGAACGCACTGCCTGCAACAGTAGTAGACTTTAAGAACATTTAAATGGTAATTGGATAGGCATATGGATGAGAATGGAATAGTGTAGGCTAGATAGACTTCAGTTTGGTTTCACAGGTCCGTGCAACATTGAAGGCTGAAAGGCCTGTACTGCGCTGTAATGTTCTTTGTTCTATATTCTAAATGTTGCTGAACAAAGATACCTTGGAGTGCAAGTTCATAGTTTCTTGAAATTAGAGTCACAGGTAGATAGGATAGTGAAGAATGCATTTGGTATACTTGCCTTTATTGGTCAGTGCATTGAGTATAAGAGTTGGGAGGTCATGCTGTGGCTGTACAGGACATTGTTAGGCCTGTTTTGGAATATGGTGTTCAATTCTGGTCTCCCTGCTGTTGGAAAGATGTGGTGAAATTTGAAAGGGTTCAGAAAGATTTACAAGGATGATGCCAGGGTTGGAGGGTTTGAGCTGTAGGGGAGAGGCAGAACAGACTGGGGTTATTTTCCCTGGAGCTTCTGAGGCTGAGGAGTGACCTTATAGATGCTTACAAAATCATGAGAGGCATAGATATAGTGAATAGCCAAGGTGTCTTCCCCAAGGTAGTGGAGTCCAAACCTGCTACAGTAGTAGACTCACCAGGGTGACACAGTGGCTCAGTGGTTAGTACTGCTGCCTTACAGCACCAGGGACCCAGGTTTGATTTCCGCCTTGGGCAACTGTCTGTATGGAGTTTGCACGTTCTCCCTGTGTCTGCATGGGTTTCCTTCAGGTGCTCTGGTTTCCTCCCATAGTCCAACGATGTGCAGGTTAGGTGAACTGACCATGCTAAATTGCCCATAGTATTCAGGGATGTATTAGTTAGGGGTAAATGTAGGGGAATGGGTCTGGGTGGGTTACTCTTCGGAGGGTCAGTGTGGACTTGTTGGGCCAAATGGCCTGTTTTCATACTGTAGGAAATCTAATTTAATCTAAAGAAACTAGAGTGCAGAAGTTTAAGTTAAGAGTGGAAAGATTTAAAAGGGAGTTAAGGAGCAACTTTTTCCACACAAAGAATGGTGCATGTATGGAATGAGCTGCCAGAGGTAGTGGGGGAGGATGGTAAAATTATAACATTTAAAAGGCATCTGAATGGGTATATGAATAGGAAGGGTTTGGAGGGATATGGGCCAAATGTTGCCAAATGGGACTAGATTAATTTAGGATATCTGGTCGGTATGGACGAGTTGGACCGAAGAGTCTGTTTCTGTACTGTGCATCTCTATGACTCTATGTGCAAATCATCCAGAAGATCAGGTAATGATTGATAAGTTTATGAATGCAGATCTATACATTTGTAAAGTTAAATTCTTGGTTCCTTTCCTCTTCAATCGCTCAATGCTCTGAGCTTCACTTCCTCTTCCGACACTATGGTTGTCTATTAATCACCTCTTACCTCTTAAAGTAAGGAGTTATTCCCTTGGGTTCCCAGTGGGATCTTTCTGCTGCATAAGATCCCACTCCCACCTATAGCTTCCTGTATGGTCCAAACAGATTTGGATGGGAATTCTGGTAAGGAAGACCAGGAATGAAAGTAGACCAGACCCCATGCTGTCTTTATAAATACCACGACACATGACTTTCACCAAGTTAAAATCAGGACTACAGCACACCAATTGGAGCATCCTCACTATTCCTACATTTTACCTGTGAATGCAGAAAGTTAAAAGGTATGTCAAAACCTTTTCTGATGTTTTAAAGGGCAATGGGATTTGTAATAACACAAAAATATCTCACCTGGCTTACTGACGGTGTGTTTGTGTGTGTTGAAGATAAGAGCAATGCTCAATCAGGATATTAACTTTCTTCTCTCTTCAGTGCAGAATTTCCATTCACTTTGCTCATCCATCTTTCCCCAGGCAGAAGCTTAAGGAGAGAGATTGCCCTCATTCTCAGAAAAGGCAAAGTATTTTTCCCCACTGCTTCCATTGAAAAGTTTCTCTGGGATTACACAGAAGAAGAAATTGTCCTCCCTTCCACACATCAGACCCTCCACATCCCACCCTCTAACCCTACCTTTAACAAACTTAGCCAGAACACATTCACAAGGTGAGCTGAAAAATCACCCCTTCAATCCCTTTCATCCCCATTTATAGCAATATAAGCTTATTCTGTGACCTAACCAGCGTCAGCAACTCTCAATTCCCTGAGGACAAACCTGAAAACCAATGTCAGTACCAACTCACAATCCAAATAAATCTCAAATTGGAAGTTGCAGTGTTTTGCTGTGATTAATGAAACTTTTAACAGATCCGTGTAGAAATAGTTTCAGCAATTAAATATTTAATGAGTGACTAGAAAAAAGATACTTAAACTCTGATGATAATTGCAGTTGTTCTTCTATGAATAATAAAACTTTTAATAGACCCATGTAGAAATATTTCATGCAATTAAATATTTAATAGGTGACTAGAAACAGGATACTTAAAGTTGATGATAATTATTTACAACTAGCTGCATTTCACATGGGGTTGGTTATTTGATGTTAAAATGATTCTGAATGCAGCAGTTCATATTTCTGTTCTCTTACGTCTTCATTGCACTCTTCTCCGATAACAACACTGATTTTTGATTGTGAGTCAAAGCTGGTATTTGTTTTCAGCTTTTCCTTCAGGGCTTGAGAGCCGGATGTGTGAGTCAGGCTACAGGGTAACTGCACTCTCAGCTCTGCTATGTGGCAAGTTCATCATCTTGGTTGTGGCTTCAAGGAAACTTCTTAAAGGAACCAAGGTGGCAACCATGAGGCTAAAGTTGTACAGTTAACATTTTGTCAGGCACTGTAGTGAGTAATTCAGAGGCCCAGGCTAATGAGAGCAAAAATTCAAACTGGGGGCATGGCAGCATGAGAAATCAATTAATAAATCTGGAATCGAAAGCTGGTGACTACGAGCAACATAGATTGTTGTAAAAACCCTCTGGTTCACTAATTTTTAACTTTTATTTCTTTATTTTCTACTTTATACTAAGAAAGAATGTAATGTTGAACTTTTAACTTTATTTCTTTATTTTTCTACTTTTGTATTTAAGATTTTGTACCAAGGTACCATTGTGACGCCAGGAATAATGCCTTTGTACACTTTGCACTGTACTCATATACTTCCATACTTGACTTCATGTGGCAATAATTTCTAATTCTAATTCAGCTGGCCTATATTTGACTCCTGAACCTCCACAGCAAGGTGGTTGAATTTGAAATCTAGTGAGCTACTCAGCAGATTTGAATGGGCAAACAAATGCTGACCTTACCAATGCCCATGTCCAAGAAACAAAATTACGTGGGATGTGGGTGTCACTGACAAGGCCAGAAATCTTATGGCCCACTCTTAATTTGTCTTGAGGAGGGGATGGAGAGCAAGCCTTCTTGAATATAACTGAGGACTTGCTGGGCCATGTCAAAATGCAGCTAAGAGTCAACCACCTGAATATTGATCAAATGTTCTGTTGATGAATTCCGCAGCATGGTGTTACGACCCTCTCAGTGCCATGAGTAGACAGTTCGATGGCATCCTGCACCTGGGGAACACAGCCACATTCCTGAATCCTACTGCCTGGGCAGCAGCATTGATCTTGTCAGGCAGCCTGTCACCACTAGTTGCCAGTGCGCTCTGCATTGTGAATCTGATATTCCTTAACAACCTGCATGTGGATTAGAGAAATGCCATGATAGTTATGAGGGGTTGGCACATGCTGGATGCCATTGCCCATGGACAAGGGATATGTGCAGTTGCAGCCCTTTGATCATGCCCAGAGCTGCAGACTGGAAATATGTAACATGGAGGTGTTTCGAGAACAAATGACAAGCTGAATTCACCAACTGCTTGCTCTGGTTTCCATGTCAATTTTTCTTGATCATGGAATTATAGAATCATCGAATCCCTACAGTGTGGAAACATGCCATTTGGCCCATCGAACATCCAACCCTCCGAAGAGCAGCTCACTCAGACCCACTCCTCCCTACTCTATCCTTGCATTTCCCACAGCGATGCCACCTAGCCTGCGCATCCCTGGCATTTAGCATGGCCATTCCGCCTAACTTTGATATCCAGCTTGTTTGCAGTGGTTGGTAAGATATAAAGCTGAATATTAATGAGGTGATTTGTGCCATTAACAAGGCAGTTAACAAACAATAATCCCCCCTCTTGGGCAACTTGCTGTTGTCTAATGAAAAACATCATGCTGCCTGCCAAAAGCATAAAAGATGGAGTAAGATATTCCTGACATTGAGAAGGGCCTCATCAGACTTCTCATCTGATTCTGCCATGAATCCCACCATATTCCACACCAACCCTCTACAGAGTATCCTACTCAGACCCACCCTATCCCTGTAACCCTATATTTCCCACAGCTAACCCACCTGGCCTGGACATCCCTATCGGCAATTTAGCGTGGTCAATCCACCAAACCTTCCAAGTGAAGCATGTGATTGACCGATATGTCACTCAGTCTTGTTTACTGTATTTGCTGCTCACAACATGGTCTCCTTTACACTGTGGAGATGAAGTGGGTGACCATTTTGCAGAACACATATATTCTGTCCATAAAAATGACCCCAAAATTCCAGTTGCCTGCCATTTCAGCCCATCAGAGTGTTCCTTGGCCAACATCTCTGTCTCAGGCCTGCTGCAGAACTCCAGTGAGGCTCAGTACAAGCTGGAGATACAGCATCTCATTTTCTGCTTGGGAACCCTGAGGCCTTCAGGATTTGATATTGAGTTCAATAATTTTAGAGCCTGGATACCTCCTTCCAATTCTTTTACTTGTACCCACACCTCAAGCTTTGTCATGATATGGGCTGCATTCTGCAGACCTAACCCATTTTCACATCTTCATAGTCCCCATTATCACCTTTAGATTAGATTAGATTACTTACAGTGTGGAAACAGGCCCTTCGGCCCAACAAGTCCACACCGATCCTCCGAAGAGTAACCCACCCAGACCCATTCCCCTACATTTACCCCTTCACCTAACATTATGGGCAATT
This sequence comes from Chiloscyllium plagiosum, assembly GCF_004010195.1. NCBI lineage: Eukaryota > Metazoa > Chordata > Chondrichthyes > Orectolobiformes > Hemiscylliidae > Chiloscyllium > Chiloscyllium plagiosum. The sequence continues at coordinate 26,741,495 of NC_057742.1, forward strand.
CACCTGACCTGCACATTTTTGTACTGTGGGAGGAAACCGGAGCACCCGGAAGAAACCCACTCAGACACTGGGAGAATGTGCAAACTCCACACAGACAGTTGTCTGATGCAGGAAGTGAACCCGGGTCTCTGGCGCTGTGAGGCAGCAGTGCTAACCACTGTGCCACCGTGCCGCCCTGTCTGGCTTATCTGCCTGACCTTTTCCAGTAGAAAGTGAGGACTGCAGATGCTGAAGATCAGAGTTGAGAGTGTGGTGCTGGAAAAGCACAGCAGGTCAGGCAACATCCGAGGAGCAGGAGAATCGATGTTTCGGGCCTGGTTCTCTGGGTTCTGGCTCCAGCTATCCATACTGTCCTTTTCCCCACCCCGTCATTAACATAAATATCATTTTATCCCAGGTGCTATGAGTTCTGAAGAAGAATCACTGAACTCAAAATGTTAAATTTGTTTTCTCTCCACATATCCTGTCAGAGCTGCTGAGTTTCTCCAGCAATTTCAGTTTTTTTTTCAGATTTCCAGCATCCACAGTTCTAGGCAGATTGCATGGCCATCTCATAGAATCCCTACACTGTGAAAACAAGACCATTTGGCCCATCAGGTTCACACCAACCCTCTGAAGAGCATCCCACCCAGACCCATACCCTATAATCCTATATTTTCCATGGCTAACCCACCTGGCCTGCACATCCCTGCACATTATGGGCAATTTAGCATGGCCAATCCACTAACCTGCACATCTTTGGACTGTGGGAGGAAACCAGAGCACTCAGAGGAAATCCACACAGACACGGAGAGAATGTGCAAACTCCATACAGACAGTCGTAGAGTCACAGAGATGTACAACATGGAAACAGACACTTCGGTCCAACTCGCCCTTGCCAACCAGATATCCTAAATTAATCTAGTCTTACTTGTGAGCCCTTGGCCTATATGCACCTAACCTCTTCGTATTCATATACACATCCAGATGCCTTTTAAATGTTGTGATTGTACCAGCCTCCACCATTTTCTCTGGCAGCTCATTCCATACACGCACCACCTTTTGTGTGAAAAAGTTGTTCCTTAGGTCCCTTTAAATCTTTCCCCTCCACCCAAAACCTATGCCCTCTAGTTCTGGATTCCCCTACCCCAGAAAAGACAGTCTCAGTCTCTGTCCCTGCAGCTCAAACTCTTCAACCCTGGCAACATCCTTGTAAATCTTTTCTGAACCCTTTCAAGTTTCACAACATCTTTCCTGTAACAGGGTGACCAGAATTGCACACAATATTTCCAAAAGTGGCCTAACCAATGACCTCTACGGCCACAACAGGACCTCCCAACTCCAAAAGTCAATGCTCTGAACGATAAAGAACACCCAAGGACACCCATTTCTTTAAAATGTTTAATTTTGTGCCAACCACTAAACCGAATCTTAAGCACTGAGTGCTGGATTTCTTGCTGAAGGTGAATTGGATACTCACAAGAAGTCTGATGGCTTTTGTCATATCAGCAGAAGAATTTTCTTTTGCTCCAATAGAAATGGGAAGTGTAGGAAATGCTCAGCAAAGCTGGCATCCCCGGTGAAGAAACAAATTGAACCCGGGTCCCTGGCACTGTGAGGCAGCAGTGCTAACCACTGTGCCACCATACCACCCCATCTCAATCTCTGTTAGATCACGAACATTGGCTCCTACCATTCCTCCCCACCCAATAAACCACGTTACTCCATTGTTAGCCCAATTTGATGAAGAGATAATCAAAAGAGGACAGATTGGCGAAGTTAGAACTGCATTCCCCAGCAAATAGAAGGCTGATCGGAGATTTAATGGTGGTTTCCAAAATCATGAGCCAGATGAACAGAGTCGATGGGGGAGTCTGTCCCTGACCATAAAAGAGAAAAGGAATGAGATGGCATGGATTTAAAGTAATGTACCAATGAAGCAAAGATGGTGTGAGATTAAAGCATTTGCACAGAGTGAGTAGTTAGGGAGTGGACGGCAGTATCTGGAAATGTAGTGGAGCTGGGCTCAACTGAGGCATTCAATAGGGCTTTAAATGGTTATTTGGATAGTAATAGTGTGTGGGGATATGGGGATATGGGGAAAAGGCAGTAGATTGGCACTTAATCAATTACCAGGGCAGGTATGAGGGGATGAATGGCCTCTTTCTGTGCCAAAACAATCCTAAGATTCTGTGAAAATTATTGCTCAGTTTGAATCTGAAAGGGAGAAATAGCAGTTTAAATTTCTAAATGAAAAGTGTAATACTGGGAGGAAATTGAAAGGAAAGAAATTGCTTCAAGATTCAGAAGTTATTTATAAAAGGTTAGCTTACTTCTGAAAGTGGACGTTTTTAAATATATTTTGCATGATAATAATGATTATAAAATTATTGTAGGACTGTAAAATATTGAAATGTGTGTAAATTGGATTAACAAAGCCCTGGAGAAAGTAAGAGCAGTCCTGAGATTTGGAATCGAAGACAACTGAGCAGGTTCCTGTACAAGCACCAGGAGGGGGTAGAAAGCTCAGCCACATTCTTCTTGAGGCTGTTGTTCAATGTTGCAGTTGAAGAAGAATAGCTTCCAAGCCAACAGTGCGTTGAGCGGGATCAGGTTCCGGAAATGACTCTGGTTCCCAATTGTTTTCCAAGTCTCGGAGAGCAAGAAAACCCAAGCTGAAAGATAACCCACTTCTTTCCCCTACTTACATATAAATCCTGTCAAGGCCTGCTCACTGTGTGAACTAATAGAGGTAAACATGAAGTTGGTGCTAGTTAAGCCCCACTCTTTAGCTTGACCTCAATCCTTAGTGAATGACTAATATTTGGATCCAATTCTGTTAGCTCCGATTCTCAAGTGAAAAGGCAGAAATGGCTTTGTTTGTTAGCTCTGTGGCTTTGCACATTGTTATTTTTCAATAATTACTCATCTTTTTAAATAATCAATTTATTATGACTTTTTTGATCAACAAATTGTTTATTTTTTATTCTTTCTTCATACATTAAGGTTTTCTTTGAAATGTTTAATTTTGTGCCAACCACTAAACTAGATCTTAAGCACAAAGTGCTGGATTTCTGGCTGAAGGTAAATTGGATACTCACAAGAAGTCTGATTGCTTTTGTCACATTAACAGAAGAAATGTTTTTGCTTCAATAGAAATGGGAAGTGTAGGAAATGCTCAGCAAATCTGGCATCACCATAACATACAGAGGTCAGTGACCATTTAGTGCAGATTGTGGATCTGCAGCATTGACTCTTGTTCCCTCTCCACAAGTGCCATTTGACTTCTGCATCTTTCCAGCATTTTCTGCTATAGAGTCGTAGAGACATTGAGATGTACAGCATGGAAACAGACCCTTCGGTCCAACTCGTCCATGCCGACCAGATATCCCAATCCAATCTAGTCCCACCTGGCCCATATCCCTTCAAACCCTTCCTATTAATATACCCATCCAGGTGCCTCTTAAATGTTGCAATTGTACTAGCCTCCACCACTTCCTCTGGCAGCTCATTCCATACACGTACAACCCTCTGCGTGAAAAAGTTGCCCCTTAGATCTCTTTTATATCATTCCCCTCTCACTCTAAACCTATGCCCTCTAGTTCTGGACCCCTGCCCCACCCCCATCCCAGGCTTTGTCTATTTATCCTATGCATGCCCCTCATAATTTTATAAACCTCTATAAGGTTACCCCTCAGCCTCCGACGCTCAATGGGAAACAGCCCTAGCCTATTCAACCTCTCCCAAGAGCACAAATCCTCCAACCCTGGCAACATCCTTGTAAACCTTTTCCGAACCCTTTCAAATTTCACAATATCTCTCCGATAGGAAGGAGACCAGAATTGCAGCTTTCAGATTTCCAGCTTCTGCAGCACTCTGCTCTCCAATTATACACTCACAACTGACATTTGTAAATGTGGTTAGTTTTAATTTAAAATGAGAAATTATTTATCACTCGATGTGAAGTGTAATTTTTCTGTTAAAACCACCTGTTAAAGAGGTAGCATATTCTTGCAGGTGAGTTGGTTGGTGTGATTTTTTTTTAAACTTGGAAGTGAAACCAGTAGCAATATGCACCAAAAGAAAATGTCACTATTCAAGATATTCTCATTTGTACCTGGAGATATTTTCTGCAATGCTTGTTCGGTGGAACTCTTTTGGATGTTGCTGCTTAGCTATTGTAGAGGGCCAGGTTCAAAGAAACAGAGTTAGTTGCAAAATATGAATCGCCAAATGATTGTCTGATAAAGCTATGATTGTAAAGACTATCATAGTGAAACTTTGGCTTCCAAGAGGGTTTAAAAGCAAAATCCCAGTGTAAAAGAGCGAAGAAGTTTTACTGAAACTATATAAAACTGCTCAACCATACCACAGCTGTAGTTTCCAATCCTCAGCATCAATTCTGGGATTGATGCTTTTGTTGAGGGTTCAGAAGAGACTTACTAGAATGTATCCACGAAAGAGGAATCGCACAGATTCTTGGGCTGTTCTCTTTAAAACCAAGAATGCTGAGGGAATGATGAAAGTTTGATAGAATAAATATAAATGATTTCTAATGGATGAAGGATTGATGATCAGATGGCTCAAATTTAATCCAAAATATCCTGTGAAAATCTCAACAGTTATTATTGATGTTTAAAAAATGGGTCTGGCAGTGGAGGAAGTGGGGAGGTGTGCATAAAGGCATCAGAAAGAAAAAATGCACCCAAACCCATGATTTCTCTCTCTCTGGCCCTGAGGAGTATGTTGACCCTGCTACCCCTGTCATTGGTGAACTAGCAGTAGGCAACTTGGGAATGTAGGTAGGAACCAGAAATATATATGTGATATTTACAAGAACAGTTTAGAGGCTGGGAATTCTGCAATGAGTAACTCACCTCCTGGCCAGCCAATGTCTGCAAAGCCGGGAGTTTGATAGATTACCTGGCTGGATGCTTGCAACTCTAACAACACAAGAACACTTAATATATTCTAAGACTAATGATGTGTTTGATTGGTTCACCACCTTAAATATTTACTCCCTTCACCACAGACACACAGCATGAACAGTGTGTATTGGGGTACATAAGATGCATTGTCGCAACTTGCCCAGTATCCTTTGACAGCACCTTTGAAAGACATGACTTCTACCATCTCCAACAAGAATGGTGATAGTGACACCAGCCTTCCAACTTCCATTCTGAGTCGCACACACTATTACCATTCTTTCAGTGAGCCCCAGTTAAAATCCTCCTCTCTTACAGTACTCCTCGGTGTACTTCTACTGTATAGGCTACTGTAGATCAAGAAGGTAGCTTACAACAAACAGCTTTGCAAAGCCAATTAGTGGTGGGCAATATCTGCTGGCTTGGACAATGATGTTCCCACCTCCCATGATATAACTAAAAATAAGGTCACATCATCAGAATAACTGGATTGCTCAGTTTGTTGGTCAGTCATTCTTTCACCACTCATTACACTGGGAGAATACTGCTCTGTCAGAGATGTTGCTTTTTTGATGAGACCTTTAACTGATGTTCTTTTCCTGTCATGTTGTCAAACCTCTAATTGCAATGAGTCTCTTGTATGCCACTGCAGCTGGCTATAAGGAGCATGTTAAAGCCATTGCATTGTATGAGATCAATGGGCATTAGTTGAGTCAGTCGCTGCATTTTCGGCAGAGTACAGGAAAGTGAGGGTTAGCTGCTGCCAGGAATGGCAGCCACTGGAATAAAAAAACACATCTGCATTAGGGCTTCCTAAAGCCGGCAGCACACAATGTCCTGTCCCCTCTTCTCATTGGGTACATGCCAGTTCCGAGTTGGTAATTCTGCTGGGTGCTCAACCAGTGATGGCAATTAGCTAAACTATAAAACCGTGCACTCAAATTTATGAAAATCATGCTGCCTGATGTAACCTGAGATGGGGAAGGATTTCTAAGGCTAATGGAAGCAGAGATTTTACTAGGAGCAGGATTGGGGACAGATAGGCTTGCTAACTGAGGTTGATTAAAAGCCAATTCGTTTAGAGAGGCTCAATTCTGTCATTAGCTTGTGCTACTGCCAACACATGCAGCCCCCTCCTCACCATCATAATCACCCTTGCCCGTCATGAAAGAATGAAGAAAAAGCTTTGGCCATACACTCTAAATGTGAATGACCCCAAATATGCCCTCATACCTCAGGTAAAAATGAGTCACTGGAGAAACTGCTCCTTTGCAGTGGACCGACAATGAGGTAAATGCAATGTCAGCAACTTAGAAGGAACACAATGACCAGAAGATCACCATTCCCCAACACGAGTAATGGAGCAGCAACAACATTTACCACAGAAGCAACACTCACGACAGCAACTCCAGAGAAGGAACGTTACCGCAAGAGTGTGATTACACCAAAAAAGAATCAATAACATCTGCATGTGTACCATTAAAAAAAATCTTGAATACTTTAAAGACAATGCATTCAAAGTTTGAGCTGGGACAGATGAAAATGGGACAATTTCTAGAATGAACAATTTTGTTCCTGAGTGACAATTTTCATTACAGGCCATGTTAGGATGAATACTTTGTAGTTGTCATACATGCATGCTTTTTTAGTGTACAAAAGGAGAAATGGTTGATCAAATACACTTGTAGATTGTACAGTGTGATGATCATGTGTTATAGTTATATGATAATATGGATCAATCAAATTCCAACTTGGCTTTATAGACAATAAATTTCATCTTTCCAATTTGGCTATTATGGTGGTCAAAGCCGGAGATGTGTTGCTGGAAAAGCGCAGCAGGTCAGGCAGCATCCAGGGAACAGGAGAATCGACGTTTCGGGCATAAGCCCTTATTATGGTGGTCAATCAATGAACCTAATTCTAAGAGGCTGCCAATGTACTTTTAACAGAAAAGTGTAAGTCTTTTTTTTCACAAAATAAAGAGCTACTTACATATATTGATAAATTTTGGAAAGATCTGATCATAAGCATCAAAAAGAAAGATTCAATCCTTTTTTCTACCAATATCATTTACAGACACACATCCCAAGGGAGTATCATTTCTACCTTCATTTTAACAGTTTTTATTCAACTAATGAAGTCACAAGCATTATCCTTTGGCAATTCTTGCACATTTCTGAGATATAATTCTCTGTTTCTCCCTGATACACACAGACACAGACAAACTCACTAATGTTTCTCACAATGGTTTAAAGCTCAAACCTTTTCCAGTTACTTCAGTTACTTTGTGGCTGCCAATTTTCTTGTGAGCCTTCTTCTGAACCCTGGCCTTTCTTTCTCTTGGTCATAAATCTCAATTCATTAAATGTGTCTGCAACTATCTCACCAGGAAGCTTATAGAGTCATTTATCCTATTTCACATGACCTTTGGAAATATCGGTTAAACACACCATTAAAAAAAATACGAGCTTGTGATTCTTAAAAATGTCATATTCCTTTTATTCGCTTCTGGGACATCACTAGCTGGGTCAACATGTATTGCTTGTCCTGAGCTTCCCTTGAGAATCATATAGCTGACTATCATTAACTTCTATTTTAGAACCCAAGTTTCCAAATAGCAATATACTATAAACCTTAATCACAAATGTCTTGTGAACTTTGTATTTGCTTTCAATTTAAAGCCAGAAGCAATTAAAGCCAGCATGTCGAACAGCTCTCAGAGAAATGACAGTATGTAGCAGGGGGACAAGCAGTAAGCTTCAGTGGTGGGGTGGAGCACCCAGTAGGGGAACTGGTCAGCCTCTATCATCGCCTCTATGCAGGGAATTTTCTCAATGCGGCAGATGTGAGCAGGATCACCCAAAGTCTCTGCATCTAAGAAATGGAGGTCGGTACAATTGGTAGAGACCTTGTCAAATCAATTGTGCGACATACCTGAATCTGAGAAGTCCCAAGCTAAGGAAAATTCCCTTTGTGTCAGGGAGACTGGATAATCTGAGTCATGTGGTCACAGGAAATTAATGAAAGGAGTTCCACCAATTGAACTCTGATACCTGGCAGAGATCAGGCGTTAAAACCCTGCTAGTCTCCTGGAGGAACTGGAAAAGTGGTCATCAAAGTCCATTATAAATGGTTTGTTTCTTGGAGTTAAGTTTTCCATTAATATTTATAAATCTGATGCCTGTGGGATAAAAGGAAAATCTCTGTTTTAGAACTATTTTACAGTTTGTGTGCTTAAATTCTCATTGAATTGTGATTCTATTTTGACTATAAATAATTTGAATGTATAATTCATACAGCCAGGTTTTTTTTGCATAAACTGTGAACAGTGAATGCATTTACCTGTCTAGTTCTAACATGGCAAGGAATATTACAAGGTTAATAACTTGAAGTCACTATAAACATGAGTGTTTGTAATTTGAATTGGCATTTCCTGTGATTTGTTTATGATGCATTGTAATTGTCTCAAGATGTCATGACAGCAACTTTCTTCATCTCCTTCACAGGCAGAAAGTTGCATTTTCGATGGGTTCTCCAATGTTACGGTTAAATGGAGATCCCAACTCCACACTGTGCTGAGAGTTGTCATTCAGCAGTAACTTCCCCTTCAATGCCTCATTAAAGGTCAGTGGGAGCATCATCATTGAGTTAGGAATGGTTGGTGTTCTCTTGAAGCTGGAAGACAAATTTGAGGTGCTCCAGTGTTGAAAAAGCAATAGTCTGTCAATGCAAGTAAAGTATAGAGAGAGGGTACATCCACCTTGCTCGCTCAGCAATGTTAGCAGACTTGATTTTTTCATGGGATGTCGGCATTTCTATCAAAGTCCGTATTTGTTGCCCATCCCCAGTTGCCCATGTGCTGAGTAGCTTGCTGGGCCATTCCAGAGGGCAGTAAAAAGGCAACAGTTCCTATTCCAACCAGTCAGAGTTAGATCAGCTGATGTCAAAGAATACCAGTCAGATTAGTAAAATTGCCTAAAAGCACATTGTTTTGCAGTTTCAAACATTGTAATGAGTGACAATGACTATCAGCACTTTGTAAATCAGTACTGATTGGAGCACAGAAGACTGAAACATGATCTTATTGAAATGTACAAGTTTCTTCGGGAATTTATTTTTATTTGCTTCTGGGACATGGGCATCACTGGCTGGACCAACTGGAATTGCCCATCCCTAGACCCACTTGAGAATCATAGAATTCTGACAGTTTGGAAGCAGGCCATTCAGCCCATTGAGTCCACAGTGACCCTCCAAAGAGCCTAGCCTTGTAACCCTGCACTTCCCATGGCTAATTCACCTAGTCCATACATCCCTGAACACTACGAGCAATTTAGAATGGCCAATCCATCTAATCTGCACATCTTTGGACTATGGGAGGAAACTGGAGCACTCGGAGGATACCCGCATGGACATGGAGAGAATGTGTTAAATCCACACAGACAGTTGCCCGAGAGTGGAATTGAATCTGGGTCCCTGTGAGGCAGCAATGCTAACCACTGAGCCACCCTACTGCCTCCAAGAAGGTGGCAATGAGCTACCTTCTTGAATTACTGCAGTCACTGTGCTATAGGTAGACCCACAAATCTATTAGCGAGGGAGTTCCTGGATTTTTAACCAGCAATGTTGAAGGAATGGTGATATATTTCTGGGTCATGGTGGTGAGTAGCTTGGAGGGGAATATGCTGGTGATGATGTTCCCACTTAGCTGCCAGAGTAGACGCGAAGAAGTTTCTCCTTGTGGGAGAGTTTAGTACCAGATGGCATAATCTCAGAATAAGGATTTTAATTTTTAAGGCAAAGGTGAAAGGAATTTCTTTTCTCAAACAGTAGTGAATATGTGGAATTATTTGCTATAGAGGACAGTTGAGCATGGGTAATTAAGTATTTTCAAGACTGAGATAGACAGGTTTTTAATCAGTCAAAAAATCACTTTTTAAAATTCATTCATGGGACATGAGCGTTGCTACCTGGGCCAGCATTTATTTCCCATATCGAGTTGTCCTTGAAAAGGCAATGGTGAGCTGCTTTCTTGATCCATTGCAGACCACCTGTTGTGGGTTGACCCACAATGCCATTCACTAATGCCCTTTAGTGAAGGAAATCTGTCATCTGGCCTGGTCTACATGTGACTCCAAACTCACAGCAATGGGGTTGACTCTCAACTGCCCTCTGAAATGGCCTAGCAAGCCACTCAATTGCATTAATAAAGGGTTATTGGGGAATAATGGTTTTGAGGATGATCAAACAGCTATGGTTTCATTTAGTGGCAGAGCATGCATGATGGGCTGAGTGGCCTACTGCTCCCATGTTTTATGGTCTGACAGAGAGATGAAAAGTGACAAAGTTGGAACTTTTTCCAGTCTTAATAGCGAAATTATGAACTCGCTACAGAGTTAAACATGAAAGTAAGAGTAGCAACTTTGATATCAAAGTTCACCTGGTCCAGCAGTGGTATGTTTGCCTTGATTGTCCTTCCCAGTTCTCCAGCCACAGTTAAAGGCTTTAAACTGCCCAAACCGGGGACTTGCCTCTAAGTACATTTCATCTAAGTTCTAGACTTCTGTTCTTTGCTGCTTTCTCTGTTGTCCCTTTGTTGGCTAAAAACAGTGTTCCCTGCCCAGAATGATGAACAGAGTCCCTTCATTTCCCCAACCATCACCAGTTGATGCTAAAGGCTATGTCACACCAAATTCACTCAATAATGGTTCTTTAAAATATAACTATTCTATTTTACTCACGAACTGATTCATGGAGAGTTAGGATTGCACCAGCAACAAAGCTCAGGATGGTAATAATGGCAACCTCACCAGTCTGCAATACAATCAGATGAAGCAATCTGTCCCTGGTGGTTTGAAAATGCAATGATCCAAGCTGAAAATCTTCACAACACAGCAACAGATGGTCAAAACACTTGGCAAATAATTTTATTTGGGAGTAAGCCATTGAGATGTAGTATTGTAAATTTTAAAAAAGTTTGCTTTTTTTTTTAATTATAGTAGACTATGAAAAATGAATAACTCTGCTATGAGTTCATGTTGATGTTATACTTAAAATCACATTGTTGTTGTGGGGGTTGCAATCCCTATTATGTGCTCTACAATGCGTTCCATTTGTTGGTTTATTGCATTGTTCCAAAACATGTTGCTGGTGTTTTGCTGTTAAAAGTTGGTGAAGGTGATTTTCCCCAGATGCTTTCTGTGTTAAATAGTCGATAAGGAGGCCAAATTGCACTTTAAACTGAAACTCTGATTTTGACCACAAGGGGCAACGTTGGTAAAGAAATCAAAGTGTAAGCTCAGAATGGGTTTATGAAGAATCATTAAGAGGCTGTCTACTATTTTTATACTTTATTATTAGGGTATACAGACCATTTGTTTAAGTGTGTGGGCTCCTTAAATTTTTTCCACATTGTCACACAAGCACCGTGACATAAAACAGCTGAGTTGTGCTTTCAGGTTGCTGCATGGTCATGTAGCTTTGACAAAATGTTGGCTAACATCCACATACTTTATCAGTACTCATTACAGAGTCTGTACAGCATACTAATGGATAGCATGGTGACTCAGTGGTTAGCACTGCAGCCTCACAACGCCAGGGTCCCAGGTTTGATTCCAGCCTCAGATGACTGTCTATGTGGAGTTTACACATTCTCCCTGTGTCTGTGTGTGTTTCCTCCCACAGTCCAAAGACATGCAGGCCAGGTGAATTGGCCATGCTAAATTGCCATAATGTTGTTAGGTGAATTCATCAGAGGGGAAATGGGTCTGAGTGCTTACTCTCCAGAGGATTGGGTGTGGCTTTGTTGGGCCAAAGGGCTTGTTTCCATGCTGTAGGGCATCTAATAGCATTGAGGAGAAAGTGAGGTCTGCATGCTGGAGATCAGAGCTGGAAATGTGTTGCTGGAAATGCGCAGCAGGTCAGGCAGCATCCAGGGAACAGGAGAATCGACGTTTCGGGCATAAGCCCTTCTAATAGCATTGACCTAGTGGTCTGTCCTTCCTAATAATGACGAGTTGTTTGGGAATAGGCTATTTATTGTAGAGGATTTTGAGCACTACTTTAAGAGATCCATTTAAGTTTGATTGATAAAGATTTTGAAGAGGAATTTTGAAATTGGGAGGCTCTAGGACACTTTGGCAAGACTTCATCAAAATTTTCATTATTTCTTCTGGAAATTCTCCAAAGGATTTGCCTAAAGGTTAGCTTGGGTAGTCTTAGTATGAAAGACTGTTAGGGAGTGGAATTCTTAAAATGCATCCAGGAGATATTTTTAAGCAAATATATAGAAGGCCCAATGAGAGAGGGAGCAGATCAGGACTTAATTTTGAGTCAGGGAAGTGGTTGAAGGATAGCTAGGAGCAGTTTTCAGACAACAATCAGAACTCTGTTAGATTCAAGATTCTTATGGAAAAGGATGAGGATTGGCCGGCAATCAAAATTCAGTTTGGAAGAAGGGGCAACTTTAATAAGTTCAGGTGTGATTTGGCCAGAACAGACTGGGAGCAGATGCTTTTATGTAAATCTGTGTCAGAATAGCGGGATGCACTCAGGAAGAAAATATGAAGGGTACAGGGCAACCATGTTCCAATAATGCCAAAGGTTGAGACGAATGAATCCTGTGAATCCTGGATATGAAGAAACTTCTTCCCCTTGGTGGATCGATCTCTGACCAGGGGCATAAATTTAAGATAAGGGACGGAGGTTTAGACAGGATGTGAGGGAAGATTTTTTTTTCATTCAGAGGGCAGTGGGAATCTGGAACTCACTGCCTGGAAGGATGGTAGAAGCAGAAACCCTCATAATATTTGAGAAGTATTTAGATGTGCACTTGCAATGCCAAAGTATACAAGGCTATGGGCCAAGTGCTGGCAAATGGGGTTAGAATAATCAGGTAGTTGGTTTTGGTCGGCATAGACTTGATGGGCTGAGAGGCCCTTTTTCTGTGCTGTCAATCTCTATGACTCCATAAAAATGATTGCTGTGTGAGTCCACCTACTGAACAACTTCTAAGAGTCACCAAGTGAAAATGAGTGCTTGGACTTGGCAACTTGTCCACATTTTTTGGTCTGCAGGAGAACAAAAAAAGAGAGCACAAGGCCAAGTAGAACATCACCAGCTCCTCCAGTGGAACAGTATTGACAGTGGTCACGGTGCAAATCTTCTCATGCAAAGAGGACATTGCTTCCCTGCTAGATCTACAATGTCTTCTCAGTCAGACCCTGAGCCATTTTGAAATATGCCACTGACTGTCAGCCAGCTCACTCCACACCTTCAGTGGAAGTGGGCGTTTGGCGCACAAATCTATTCAAATTGATGAAAATTGCATCAAATCAGTGCTAAACCTGCAGGTGCCTGCTTATCACAGCCAGGCAAATTCAAATTATGGTAATTCATTAAAATTACATAAGAAATTCAGTCCTTCAAATACACATGTTTTATTAGTGCAATACCTTCTTACAGCCTTTCTTCACCGACTCACCAAACTAATCCGCCTGGACCTTTGTAACTGTCAATATCGTTTGCCACTGCAAATTGCTGTCACAATGGCTGTTATGTTTGCTCTGTGGGACTGAGCCATGGGAGAGGGAGATAGGACTATAGGAAATAAGAACAGGAATAGGTCATTCAGCCCCACAAGCCTGCTCTGCCATTCAACTATGTCATTGCTGATCTTCTAACTCAAGATCATTTTCCCACATTACCCTCATTTCCCTCATGTCTTTAATATCTCGAAATCTATTGATGTCTTTCTTGGACATGCAGGTCTTGAGGTGTTACTGAAACTTCTTAAGTCTGACCAGCGAATGTACTGTGCTGTTCAGAAGAGGAAACTTCAGTGAAATGCTGTGTGCATAAGTAGTTTTGTTTTAGAGACATATAACACTGTTTGATATTGTGTTCTAGGTATTTTCAGATTTTCTTTCATATTGGACTTCCTCTGAAATGAATGCGATTTTGTCCCAAAAAACTTTTTTAAATTTGGAAGTAATTAATGCTACTGTGTTAAAAATGAAAATAAATGCCAGTCTTGGCAGAGATTAATCAGCTGTCAGTCAGATAATTTCCTTTTCCTCTTTCGATGAGGTGTTTGGTAGATTTATTAACAAAATTTTGTACATTGCAATGGCAAAGACAGGAACATTTCCACAGAAGTCTAACAAAATGGTATGGAGTATTGTTTAAACATATTTAGAAATCACTCAACACCAGGTTATAGTCCAGCAGGTTTATTTGGAAGCACATGACATTTCTTTCAAATACTCTGCGTCTTTGTAATCTCTATACAATAGCTTTTACAGAGTTTGAGCTCACCAACATTGCAAACTTATTGGAGATGGATCTGAGCACTTCCTGCTTTGTGATTCTATCTTTTTTAATTCATTCTCAGAATATGAGTGTTTCTAATAATGTTGGTGCCCTTCCCTATGTTCTTTAGAAGGTGATGGGAGCTCTTCTTGAACCGCAAGCAATCCATGAGGTGAAGGCACTTCCCGGATTCTGACCCAATGACAACAAAGGAACAAGTCTATTTGCTGCAAACAGAACAAACCTGAATTTATGTAGTATCGCATCATAGGCACAATCCATGGCCCCACTAGCACCAAATGAAATGAGTGACCTATCCAAGTTTTCTGGCTGCGTTGATCAAAGAGGAATGTTGTCACTCTTTAGATTGTTCACTGACAGAGCTGTACAGTATGGAAAGAGACCCTTCGGTCCAACTCATCCATGACAACCAGATATCCTAGATTAATTTAGTCCTATTTGCCAGTATTTGGCCCATATCCCTCTAAATCCTTCTGGGTGGCACAATGGTTAACACTACTGCCCTCAGCGCCAGGGACCCAGGTTTGATTCTAGCCTTGGGTAACTGTGCGGAGTTTACATGTTCTCCATGTGTCTGCATTGGTGCTCTCTGGTTTCCTCCCACATTCCAAAGATGTGCAGGTTAGGTGGACTGGCGTTGCTAAATTGCCCACAGTGCCCAAGCATGTGTAGGCTAAGTGGATTAGCCATGGGAAATGCAGGAGTAGGGTGCATCTAGTTGGGATGCTCTTGGAGGGTTGGTATAGATTGAATGGTCTGTTTCTACACTGTAGAGATTCTATTCACATACCCAACCAGATGCCTTTTAAATGTTGCAATTGTGCCAGCCTCTACCACTTCCTCTGGCTGCCCATTCCATACATGCACCACTCTCTGCATGAAAAAGTTGCCCCTTAGGTCCTTTTTATATCTGTCCTCTTTCACCTTAAGCCCATGCTCTCTAGTTTTGGACTCCCTACCCAGGGGGAAAGACATTGGCTATTCACCCTGTCCATGCCCTTCATGATTTTATGACCTTCTATAAGGTCACCCCTCAGCCTCTGACACTCCAGGGAAATAGCCCCAGCCTATTCATCCTCTCCCTATGGCTCAAACCCTCCAACCCTGGAAACATCCACTTGAAATGAAAAAGACAGTTTAACATCTCATTTGAAAGGTGGAATGTCTCACTGTCCCCCTTACTGCACTGAAATATATGCTAGATTATATGTTCTTTTTTTACAGGGGGGCTTAGAATTCAGAATTCTCTGTTTCAGAGGTGAGATTACTGCCACTGGGCCATGATTACACTTAGCCCTTAGTGGACCCACTATTTCTATCATAGGTACAATGATTTAAATGATAGCAATAGAGCTCTTGTAGCACAGTGTTAATGTCCCTACCTTTGAGCCAGAAGACCTTGATCCAAGTACCACCTCATCCGGATATGCGTCATAATATTTCCAAACAGACAGATTTATAGATATCTATAAATGAACAATGTCCAGCCAGTTATCTTATTCTTCATGGACAATACCTGCTAGCCCAGCAAACCTGAGTATCCTGTTGGAGTCCATCCCCTGAGGTAGACAGTTAGGTCTTCCTGTGAGTAAATGGAATTATCACCTAAATGTCAAAACAGTAAAGACACATTTTCCTTTGCTTTTATTTGTTGTGTAGGGCAAGTCCCAATTAATTTTGGTACCAGCTGTGGCCTGACAGAAACATATGACGTTTAGATGCTTAATACAGAGACAGAGCTGAACCATCAGCAGAAATTGCAGGATGCAAGCACGATATGCGTGCACAGCATTTCAGCTGAGTGCTTGGGCACGCAAGCTCCTGAAGAAAATATGAAGATAGTTTACAGCCATCTGCTCCAAAACTTGAATGCTGGAAGGCAAATGATATTTTGATGGCACTGGAGACACTAACCACGTGACGGTACCTTTACTGACAACGCCTTTGCTAGCATCATCACTCGCATTTTGTGGATCATAACAGCAAATACAGTGAAATAGGCAGGAACATTTCCTCAGGTACCTTTATCATTGAGAATTCCAAAGAAATGACTTCTTCAAAGAGGAAGAAGTGAACACTTTTATGTAAATTCAATAATTGGCTAACTCGAGTGATCCTTAGAGCTAAGGGAAAAGCTGCTGTGTGTCTATCAAAATTAAGTATTAGTACACAGGAGAAATTAACAAGTACAGTCACTGCAGCACTTGATTAGTTATTTGCTGGAGATTAATGTCTCTGTGTCTCTTGGTTCAACATTCTTTTTTTAATTTGCTCAAGCAACAGAAAAGACAGAGGAAAATGGGATGTGGTAATCTACATGAATTGTCAGGAGCACCAAGCAGCTTAAAAAGATTTGAAGAGGAAATTAAATAAATCAAGCAATTGGCCAATGAGGTCAAGGTTGGATTTAAAAGCCTTTAACTTAACTGACGAATGCAACTTCAAGGGAGGGGAGGACTTCCAATAGATGGTCTTTGACAAGAATGGATTTTAGTTTCAATACAGTGAGGCTGTTAAGTGGAATAGAATTTATAATAACATCATTGACGCTCTGATGGAATATAAAGGGGGAGGCAAAAGAAATGAAAGAGCAATGACAATAATAACATTAATAACATAAAGGAGGAATCAGAAAGGCTATTGTAGGGAGAGACAAAAAGTGTGGTGATGAGTGACGAGAGGAGGAAATTCCAGTTATGTGAAATTACCATTGATTGAATAGAACTGTACAAGAGAACCTATAAATGCAATAGGAAATCTGCTATATTTCTCTTGAACCTCGTAGGAATCTTTAGGATGGCATGGAAATCTAATGTTATTCCAGTGAGACACAGCTTCAAATGGGAAGGATTCTGATCGCGTGCAACCCTCTCCCTGTGGAATTTACACCCCACTCTGGAGGCTTGGAACAGGTTGAGATTGTTTACTATGTCAACATTTTGAAAAATTAGTTGGAGAATCAGAGGGAAGAAATGCACTGTATGATTAATGACATCTGTCATAGGCAATGGCCACAAGACACAAAAGACCAAACAAGAAAAAAACACATATAATTGCTAACATTATAATTATCTGCCACTACTTTCCACTCTACCTCAACCTACTAGTGACTTACACCAGACCTGTACTGGCAGTTATAACTGAGTTCATGGATCAAGACCTTTGGTATATCCTTTAGTGATGGTTATGCATTAATAAGCAGCTGATACAGGCCTTGTGAAATGTATCACCAACAGAAAGCCGAAGATGGATACGAACAGCTTTGTTCCATCTATTTTTAGTTCCTTTAACATAAATGCAGTTCGTTATGAGTATGGTCAGTTTGTTGGGATTTGCCAACATGGTTAATCTTGGAGTAGCTTAAATGGTGGGCATTATTTTCAATTTGACATCAGTGAACTAACCCTGGAAATGATAAATTCTGCTATTCCATGTCCCAAACTGGAATTACCCTGATCTTCAATGCAAACATTTTTCTCTTTGATAAATAAGTAGCAGAGCAGGCTAAAGGGGCTAAACTGCCTACACCTGCTCCTAGTTCATATATTCTAAAGAATTCAGGGTAAAAATCACATTGTCCTGTGATTGAAAGAACTCTCAATACACATATCAACTTTTATCACACATGTAAACAAGAAAACCAATGTATATTAGAGGTTGACCATTATGCGTCTTTAGATAAATGATTATAATGATTTGAATGCTTTATTATCCAGATGCATAAAGGAAAGACATACCACCGCAAAAAGCTGAATTATTGGGGTCATTAATTTAATTATGGAAGCTTGCTGTGCACATCGGGTTTAATTAACATCAGCAACTGAAAAGTTGAAATGCAGTTTAAGATAACCTGAGAATCTGTTAAGGGCTATATAAACGTAAATTCATTCTTTTTTTAGATTAGATTACATTACAGTGTGGAAACAGGCCCTTCGGCCCAACAAGTCCACACCGACCCGCTGAAGCGCAACCCATCCATACCCTACATTTACCCCTTACCTAACACTACGGGCAATTTAGCATGGCCAATTCACCTGACCTGCACATCTTTGGACTGTGGGAGGAAACCGGAGCACCCAGAGGAAACCCACGCGGACACGGGGAGAACGTGCAAACTCCACACAGTCAGTCGCCTGAGGCGGGAATTGAACCCGTGTCTCAGGCGCTGTGAGGCAGCAGTGCTAACCACTGTGCCACCGTGCCGCCCACAAACGTAGTGGTACATTGGATTCAATAACAATCCAATGAAAAGACTTGACTGTATTTTGTTCTTGTGTGCCCATTTGATGTTTACTGGACAGAGATTAAAAAATAGTCTGGGAAATGCTTCCAAACTGGTGTAAGGCACATCACAGTCAAAGTGCTTGTCATACCTATGTATGGAATGAAGCGTTGGAGACAAATTCTTGCATGGTGAATCAAACAGGCTGAATAATTCAGCCAACTGGATAGCTGCAGCGAAAACAACACTCAAAAAGCTCAATTCCATCCATTTAAGAATGGTTAGTACTGAAACAGTAGTTAAGTACTTAATCAACAAAATGAGTAAACTAGCTATTGCTGGACTAAGCAATGTTGCAGGAAGTATTTTCCCATTTTTAAAATATAAACTTCAGTAGTAATCTCTACCATTATTCTAATTATGGTGAATATTATCATGTTTTACGTTTTTTTGATCAATCTTCCATGTAAAGGATGCATAATAGTTTTCCAAAGATATAGTGCCGCATATTTCTTGTAAGTGACAAGATGTGACCTGCACAACTGGAGCAGGTAAGGACAGCATGGAATGGCCTCTGAAGAGCTGGGAGAGGAGCAGCAGTTTTCTCCAGTGAAATAGGTGAAGACATTTGGCAGCAGAGACAACCTCTTCACCATGATAGAACGAAGCACGAGCAAGCACAACAGGCCAGACAGAAGTTAATTAACACGTAGTTCAGTAAATGATGGTTAAATGCTGAGATCATTCATTGACAGTATTGAATGACAAGTAGTCCCTGTCTATCAAAAAAGCAAAATAAACTTCTGTCTGTTTGATTTTTGTTCACTTTTGTTGTTGCTGAATAAAAATGAATACTTTGAATAGTTTGAAGGCTTTCTTTTATGTGATGATCCCACATAGGACAGGAGGAAGATGCTGGACTACACTGGGCACTGGGGAAGGAATAACATTGATTCAGACAGAGTTGTATGATAGGATGTAGCCAAGGAAGGGTAAGCTGGGTTGTCCTTAAACAGCAATAGATGTGAGTCTGTGCACTTGTCCAAGCAATGAAGTGTTAGTTGTGCCACCCATGTGCCCAGAAGAATGTTGCTTTGTGATTGCTCTATCATTACATGGACAGTGAAAGGAAACACTGCACAGCCTGGGCTTGGCCAGGATCATGACTGGGCTTTAAAGATGGAGCCACCACCCTCAGAAAACCACAGGAGCAGTGGTGACTGCCTCCATCTACAGTGACTGGGAAAATTAACTGAGCAGCATGCCATTAGGCTTGGTGCATAGGTATTACGAGGAGTCTGCGAGGACAGTGTAAGAAAACTCACTCGACCTTGTGGAGAGAAGCCCTCCATGAAACTCATCAAAAATTACACTTAGCTGATTGTTGGTAAAGTACAGCCCATATTAAACCAGTTTTATATACTGACGTAAGAATCTTACAGCGAGAATACTGCTTCACTTTAACTTCAAACTGTTCCATCAGGAATGGTAAAAATATCTAAACAATGCTCATAATGCGTGGCAGATTGGGAGTTAGAAGGCTTTAATCTGATTGCATTATTCTTAATAAAGATTTGAAACACAAGGGAAAAGGACTCATAGTTTATACAAATAAGTAAAATGAAAGATTGAGTCTTTGCCCTAGTCCTTGCCAGATATTTGCTATGTTGATACAATTTTGATATTCATTTTAGGACTAAATTTCTAAAATTTTATTTCTGGCCATTTCAAGGATTTGCTTCTGTACCTCATTGTGATTTATTAATACTTTTGGAATATGATTCCATCCTGTTACATGCTCACTGTACATTGTATAATAGATTATGACAGGACTGTTTGTGCTCAGATGCATCCTTATTTTAATGGATTGATGGAAAATAAAGAATGTTGCTTATATAAAATGTGACCAGCTGTTAAAGCAAACCAATTTGTTTACTTTTTCTTTCAGTTTTCAGGGATACTTGTCATGTAGATGGTATGTTTTGAATCAGCATTATATTATGTTGGTAGCTTTCTCGGATTGAAATAATGAGCAGCACACTGCACACTCTGGGTTTCTTCAGATACTTATCCTGTTCATGATATTCCTTCGCTGCATAGAGATTGTTGCCATGGTTGCAGTTGGCGTGGTTGGAAATGGCGTATACATAAGAAAACAGAGAAGCAAGTGGGTCAACTAATGGTTGCAACCATGGCCTGCTGAACCCTGATGTTCTGGAATGTCCTGATGGCATTTCCAAACAATCCACAAACTAGGAACAAGTATTCAAGTTCATGACCTGCCA
Source organism: Chiloscyllium plagiosum (assembly GCF_004010195.1). Lineage (NCBI taxonomy): Eukaryota > Metazoa > Chordata > Chondrichthyes > Orectolobiformes > Hemiscylliidae > Chiloscyllium > Chiloscyllium plagiosum. The sequence continues at coordinate 26,762,233 of NC_057742.1, forward strand.
TTGCTGGGCGGATACTCATCGTTATTAATGACCCACTTCCAGGACATTTTGTCTGAAGATGGGAGTGTGTTGGAATGCTGACCTGCCTCCATTACCCTTAATTGTCCTCCAAGTGCCACCTCCAATATCAGCTTCTCCTCCCCTACAGTTCAAATCTCCCCATGTCCCCACCATACCACCCCCATTGCTTTCTTTAGGAACTCCCATTAATTGCTCTTCAATTTCTGGAATGGACCTGCCATACATTTTCTGCTTTTCTTAAGTGAAGGGCACGTGCTCACTTGTGGACCAACATTTGGCTGCTGCTGTTGACTATCATCTGCTGATGTGACCCAACACCCACGTGAGCACCAAATAATTACCAAAGAAGACAATGTGTTGTGGCCTCTGAGTCCGTGTAAAGTTGCAAGGATTCTTTCTTTCCCCTCAGGAAAGCATTAGTAAAGCCCTGTTTCTACTTACAATGGGTAACTTGTTTCGTCAGGTCATTAAATACCAACATCTGCAGTGAGGGGGAGTGAGTCTGAGGAGGCTGCACCAAAATTGGAATGAATTCAAGGTAAAATTACAACCTTGTTTTTCATTTGAAGAAATTAATGAAGCCTATTATTGAGTGGGGAAAAGAGACTGTTTTTTAAAATAACTAATTATAGGCCCATGTAAATCATTAGAATGGGATACTGAAACTTTAAATGAACAGCAACTTATGTAGGAGGACAGACAATGAAGTAATAAACATAATGCCCAGATATGAATGATCACCTTTTTAATGAATGCGAAGAGGCTGTCTACAGTTTATGACTAGCTCTCCCTAAAGAAGCAACAAAGCTGGAATTTCTACACAGTATAAATAACCATGGAGTTTGATGAATATGATTTTTATAGAGTTGTTGTTCTTTTAGCTAATGGTCCTGCATTTTTTGCAGACTAGGTTTTCTTCCCTTTAGTAAGAAACAGTTTAACTTGCAAACTGAATCCTTAGCTAAGTGCTCTCCAATTTCTGCTGCACCCTGTGCCATGAACCATCTTCTAACACTGCTTGAACCTTGAAATTTAGGTCTGCTTTCTTGTCTCAGTTTTCTCCAATGTCCCATTATATATATCCTCTGGTCCTAGATGGCTGTTGTACTCAAAATACTTTAGCACCAGAGTATTATCTTCTGATTTATTGAAAGTGATCATAAAAAGTGAAGATCAGTATCCTGGAATTATGACTTGGACATTTCTCAGTCAGGCTCATAACACTAAACGTTTTGCCTTTTTCTGGAATATTAATGATATTTTAATTTGGGTGTTAAATTATGTAATGAAAGAGATGACTACTTAGAATCCCTGCAGTGTGGAAACAGGCCCTTCGGCCCAACAAGTCCACACCAACCCACCCCCTTACTTCTCTGCATTTTCCCTGACTAATGCACCAAACACTACAGGCAATTTAGCATTGCCAATTCACCTAAACTGCACATCTTTGGATTGTGGGAGGAAGCCCATACTGAGATGGGGAGAACATGCAAACTCCACACAGACAGTTTGCCGAGGCTGGAATCGAAGCCAGGTCCCTGGTGCTGTGAGGCTGTAGTGTTAAACATTGAGCCACCATACCATCCCCCAATAACTAATCAATTGGGTATCTTATTTGATCAGTTTTTCTCAGAGCTTGCTTTTAATTACATTGCTGAACATTGTGCTGTAATGTTATTGAGATATTGTACCATTATTGTATTCTCTTGCTGGATGTGAGTTTCTCATTGAATCTGAAGTGATTATTTGTTGACAATTGAGTTGATATTAGCTCAGCAACAATTAAATTGTTGACAATTAAATTTACTTATAGGTAATGAACAACAGTACAGTTCTGAAGGCTATTTCACAGTATATCAATTTTCTTACTCATTCAATAACATAACAACAGCCTATTTCCAGTGAGCATACAGAGAAGAGAGTTTTAAAGAAGAACTATATTGAACTCAAAATGGTAACTCTGTTTTTCTTTCTCCACAGATACTGCCAAACCTGCTGAGTTCTTTCAACACTTTTTGTAATGATTTCAGATCTCCAGCATCCACGGTATCTTGTTTTTAAATTTCTTGTGATTAATCTCTAAGGTTCATTCAATAATGCATTTAGAGTGAGAAAGCATGGCGCTGGAAAAGCACAACAGCTCAGGCAGCATCCGAGGAGCAAGAGAATCGACATTTCAGACATAAGCCCTTCATCAAGAATTTGGGGGCTGAGAGATAAATGCGAAGGGGGGTGGGTCTGAGGGGCAGGTAGTTTGGAAGGCAACAGGGAGCTGAAGGTGGCGGGTGATGTTGATAGTTCGGAGTGGAGGGTGGAGCAGATAGATGGGAAGGAAGATGGGAAGATAGGTGGGAACTGACAGGTATCCACCTATGACAGTTCAAGAGGGCGGCGCCAAGTTGGAGAGTTGGATCTGGAATAAGGTGGAGGGAGCAAAGGTGAGGAAACTGGTGCAACCAAAATTTATCCCGTGTGGTTGGAGGGTCTCAAGGTGGAAGATGAGGCGTTCCTCCACCAGGTGATGGGTAGCCTGGATTTGGCGGTGGAAAGGGGCCAGGATGTGCATGTCCTTAGTGGACTGTGATGGGGAGTTGAAGTGGTCGGCCACAGGGCGGTGGGGTTGTTGGGTGCGTGTATCCTGGAAGTGTTCCCTGAACTGTTCCACAAGTTGAATTTTGGCATTGCAAGTTCCGAAGGCAGTTATTGTGATGACATTAACCCAGAAGCAATGAAATAAAGAAAATTTGCAAGATAATTACTTAATGTATAATCATTTCAAAGAATGCTTTTAAGAGTTTGCATCACTTGCAAAGTAATGAATGATAACTTTCTTGGAGAATAAGTAAAACTGATCCATGAGACCCAGCAACCCTTGACCTGCAAGCAATACCAGCAGGAAAAAAGTGAAAAGCTGTGTAAAGGAGAGGTGCAGACACAAAGTGCAGCTACAAGCACAGGAGCTCAAGGCTGAATGTGATCAGCACATGGATGAAGAGCCAGAAAGAAAATAAAAATAGAAAAAGGAACACAGAATCCTTGCATGGTAAAGAACCAAATAATTCTCAGGAAGAGGAGACAGGAGCTCTTGCAGGTGTGATATGAGCTGCCTAAAAAAATGTCTAAAATCTGAAAAGCTGTGTGAATAGCTTAGAGGTGTTAAAGGATAATTCTATTTGTTTTAAAATAGTGATGGGAAAGGATAGACCAGATCTAAAATTTGAAGTTTTAAATTGGAGAAAGGCCAATTTTGACAGTATTAGGCAAGAACTTTCAAAAGCTGATTGGAGGCAGATGTTCGCAGGTAAAGGGACGGCTGGAAAATGGGAAGCCATCAGAAATGAGATAACAAGAATCCAGAGAAAGTATATTCCTGTCAGGGTGAAAGGGAAGGCTGGTAGGTATAGGGAATGCTGGATGACTAAAGAAATTGAGGGTTTGGTTAAGAAAAAGAAGGAAGCATATGTCAGGTATAGACAGGATAGATC
>NC_057742.1:26767607-26782884 GCF_004010195.1 Chiloscyllium plagiosum
GAACTAGAGGGCATAAGTTTAGGGTGAGGGGGGAAAGATATAAAAGAGACCTAAGGTGCAACTTTTTCACACAGAGGGTGGTACGTGTATGGAATGAGCTGCCAGAGGATGTGGTGGAGGCTGGTACAATTGCAACATTTAAGAGGCATTTGGATGGGTAATTGAATAGGAAGGATTTGGAGGGATATGGGCCGGGTGCTGGCAGGTGGGACTAGATTGGGTTGGGATATCTGGTCGGCATGGACGGGTTGGACCGAAGGGTCTGTTTCCATGCTGTACATCTCTATGATTCTATGACTCTATGACTCGTTGCATTGCCAGGAGGGGTTACTCATTCATGAAGCAGGTATCAATGATTGGTCATTTGAAAAGGAGTTTGGAAAGTTATGTTATCGGGACTGTAGAGACTCAAGGGAGGGAGAGTTTATTAAAGTGTGCTGTGGGAATGATGATTATAACTGTGAACACCGAAGGTGAATGGTAATATATTTCCAAGTCAGGGTTGTGTGTGACTTGGAAGGGAATTTGCAGGTGGTGGTCTTCCCATGTCTCTGTGGCCCTTGTCCTTCGAGATGCAAGTCTTCATGGATTTGGAAGGTGCTGTCTCAGGATCTTTGGTGAATTTCTGTGGTGCATCTTGTAGATAGTACACACTACTGCTACTGAGTGTCGGTGGTGGAGGGAGTGGATGCTTGTGGATATGGTGCCAATCAGGTGAGCTACTTTGTCTTTGATTGAGTCAAGCTTCTTGAGTGTTGGTGGAACTGCATCTATCCAGGCAAGTGGGGAGTATTCCATCATACTCCTGACTTGTGCTTTGTAGATGATGGACAGGGTCGAGAGGGTGGTGCTGAAAACGCACGGCAGGTCAGGCAGCATCCAAGGAGCAGGAGAATCGAGGTTTTGGGAATAAACCCTTCATCAGGAATGATTCTGAGGAGCAGGAGAATCGACATTCGAGCATAAGTCCTTCAGATGATGGACAGGCTCTGGGGAATCAGTAGGTGAGTTATATGTTGAAGTATTCCTAGCTTCTGATTTGCTCTTGTAGGCACTCTGCTTATGTGGCGAGTTCTGATTAGTTTCAGGTCAATAGTAACCCTAGGATGTTGATAGTGGGGGATTCAATGATGGTAACATGATTGAATGCCAAGGGTCAGTGATAAGATTGTCTTTTATTGGACGTAGTCATTGTCTGGCATTTGTGTAGTGTAAATGTTACTTGTCAGCCCAAGCTTGGATTTTGTCCAGATCTTGTTAAATTTGAACATGGACTGCTTCAGTATCTGAAAAGTCATGAGTGGTGTTGAATATTATGCAATCATTGGCGAATATCCCCACTCTGACCTTATAATGAAGGGCAGATCACTGAAGAAGCAGCTGAAGGTGGTTGAGCTGAGGACATTACACCAAGGAGCTCCTGCAGAAATGTCCTGGAGCTGCAATGACAGATCTCCAACAACTATCACTATTTTCCTATGTACCATGTAGGATTCAAACCAGTGGAGATTTTGCTCCCTGATACCCATTGATTCCAATTTTCCTGGGGCTTCTTAATGCCACACTCAGTCGGATGCGTCCTTGATGTCAAGGGCTGTTACTGTCACCTCACCTCTGGAATTCACCTCTTTTGTCCATGTTTGAACTAAAGCTGTAATAAAGTCAGCAGCTGAGTGACCCTGGGGGAGCCAAACTGAGCGTCACTGAGCAGGTTATTGCTGAGCAGATGATGCTTAACAGCACAATTACTGACACCTTCCATCACTTTACTGATGATCGAGAGTAGATTGATGGGACAGTAATTGGCCAAATTTGATTTGTGCTGCTCTTTTGCATACAGGGCATAACTGGACAATTTTCCATATTGTTGAGTAGGCACTAGCATAGTAACTATACTAAACAGCTTGGCTGGGGGAGTGGCAGGTTCTAGAGCACAAATGTTTAGTACTATTGCCAGAATATTGTCAGGGCCCATTACTGTTGCAGTATTCAGTGCCAGCAACCATTTTTTTTAATGTCATGTGGAGTACATTGTCTTGGCTGAAGACTGGTATCTACAATGCTGGGGACCACTGAAGCAGGTCGAGAAGGGTTATCCACTCTGCAGTTTTGGCTGAAGGTTGATATGAATGCTTCAGCCTTATCTTTTGCATGTATGTGTTGAGGCCTTCCATCATTGAGAATGGGAGTATTTGTGGAGCCTCCTCCAGTGAGTTGTTTAATTATCCACCACCATTCATGACTGTTTGTGGCAGGACTGCAGAGCTTAGGTCTAATCTGTTGGTCCTCGGATTGCTTAGCTCTATCACTTGCTGCTTATGCTGTTTGACATGTAAGTAGTCCTGTTTGGTTGCTTCACCATATTGTCTCTTCATTTTTAGGTATATTTGTTGCTGCTCCTTCATGCCCTCCTGCACTATTCCCTGGCTTGATGTTCATGGTTGTGTAGGGGATATCCCAGGCCATGAGGTTACAGATTATGCTGGAATTCAATTTTGCTGCTGTTAATGGTCCACAGTGCCTCATGGATGTCCAGTCTTGAGCTGATAGGTCTGTTTAAGGTTTGTCCCATTTAGCACGTGATAGTGCTACACAATGAGATAGAGGGTATTCTCAATGAAAAGGCAGGACTTCATCTCCACTAGGACCATGTGGTGGTCACTCTTGCTGATACTGCCATGTACAGATGTATCTGTAGGCGGCAGATTTGTAAGGATGAGGTCAGGTATATTTTTCCCTGTTTTTGGTTCCCTCACCACCTGCCACAGACCCAGTCTAGCAGCTATGTCCTTTAGGGCCCAACCAGCTCGATCAGTAATGCTTCTGCTGAGCCACTCTTAATGGTGGACATTGAAATCCCCCAACCAGAGTACATTTTGCACCCTTGCCTTCCTCAGTGCTTTGTTTAAGTGTTGTTCGACATGGAGGAGTATTGATTTGTCAGCTGAGGGAGGATGATATGTGATCATCAGCAGGAGGTATCCATGTCCATGTTTAACGTGAAGCCGCAAGATTTCATGGGGTCCAAAGTCAATGTTGAGGACTCCCAGAGCAATTCCCTCCACAATGTGTACCTCTCAAGTGGGTCTGTCCTGCAGCTGGGACGGGACATATCCAGGGATAGTGATGGTGGTGTCTGGGACATTGTCTGTCAGGTATGATTCAGTGATTATGACTATATCAGGCTTTTGCTTGACGAGGCTGTGAAATCGCTCTCCCAATTTTGGGACTAGCTCCCGGATGTTAGTAAAGAGAAACTTGCAGGGATGCTTCTGCTGTTATCTTCTCTGAAGCCAAGTGGGCCGTTCAGTTTCAATTCATTGTTGAGACTTGGTAGTGATCGATACAACTGAGTGGCTTGCTGGACCATTTCAGAGGGCAATTGCGAGTCAATCACATTGCTTTAGGTCTGGAGTCACGTGTAGGCTAGACTAAGTGAGCAAGGCAGATTTCCTTCCCTGAAGAGGATTAGTGACCCAAGTGGATTTTTCCTGACAATTGACAACGGTTTTATGTTCATTTGTAGATTCTCACTTCTAGATTTTTTTAAACGTTGAATTCAAATTCCAGCATCTGCTGTGGTGGGATTTGAACTCAGATCCTCAGAACATTAGCTGGGTCACTGGTTTAATAGTATGGTGGCTGATGTTTAATTTACATTTGCTCTGAGTTGTGTTAAAGCATAAGTTTAAAAACGTAAAATTTGGTTGAGAATTTCTTCATTTGGTGGCCACTTGGTAAACCTGACCTGTGGTTCCCCAGAGAGATTATAACACAATTTCCAGTAGATGGCTGTCCACTGACAAAGTGGACAAAACCAAGTGGCGTCCACTGTGATAATCCCGTCCCAGGCAATTTAAGAGGCTGAGTTTAACAAAGTTAAAAGTTTAGCCATCCCAGCTAGAGAGGGAAGAGCACAGTGTTCCTTTCTGCTCTGAAGGGCTACAAATTGGATTAGGTCCATTAGCTGGTGATCATGACGCACAGTTAGTTATTCTGTGTCTGGTTGAGTTGAAACAGGTCTTGATGTTGCCTGCTCATTCCAACTATTGTGCTAAGCAACCAAAATGAAATATGCTGCTCAAATGAACAGCATCACCTAATCTACATGAAGCCTTCAGGACTGAATATCGAGTTCAATAATATTAGGGCCTGAGCATCTTCTCCCATGTCCTTACTGGACACACCAGGCCTTATCAACCAAGGGAAAATACTTCAGCTCTACTCTTGGCCATCTGGACTGAGGTATTGAGCTCCACACCCACAGAATCTCTCTTTGGATGATTTCTACATTTGCAATGTTGAAGTGCAATAAAAAAACCCAAAGAACTACACATACTGGAAACCAGAAAGAAATCCAGAAATTACTGGGAAAACTCAGCAGGTCTTGTAGAATCTGTGGAGAGAAAGCAGAGTTACCATTTCGGGTCCAGTGACCCTTTTTCAGCATTTGGGGATGGAGTTGGGAGTTTAGAATAGTGGGAATGGAGGTTAGGGCAGTTGAATGTTCCTCCTGCAGAATGTGGGAGGTAAGGGTCATCACTAGTGTCCCTGCTGACTTCATCTGTGGGAAGTGCAACCAACTCCAGCTCCTCGAAAATCATGTTAGAGAACTAGAGTTGGATGAACTTTGGATCATTTGGTAGACAGAGGAGGTTATCGAGAGGAATTACAGGGAGGTAGTCACACCTCAGGTAAAAAAAGAAGGTAGATGGGTTACTGTCAGGGAACAGAAAGGAAACCAGCAGGCAGTTCAGGGAACCCCTCTGGCCATTAGCCTCAATAACAAGTATAGTTTTTTGGATACTGTTGGGGAGGATGACTTGCCAGAAGTAAGCAATGGGGCACAGGTGTCTGTCCCTGTTGCTCAGAAGGGAAGGGGGAAAAGGATCAGAGCATTAGGAATTGGGGAATCCATAGTCAGGGGGACAGATAGAAGGTTCTGTGGGAACAAGAGAGACTCATTGTTGGTATGTTGCCTCCCAGATGCCAGGATCCGTGATGTCTCTGATCGTGTTTTCGGGATCCTTGAGGGAGAGGGGGAGCAGCCCCAAGTCATGGTCCATGTAAGCACCAATGATGTAGGTAGGAAGAGAGATGGGAATTTAAGGCAGAAATTCAGGGAACTAGGGTGGAAGCTTAGAGCCAGAACAAACAGCATTGTTATCTCTGGTCTGTTGCCCGTGCCATGTGCTAGCGAGGCAAGGAATAGGGAGAGAGAAGAGTTGAACACGTGGCTACGGGGATGGTGCAGAAGAGAGGGTTTTGGATTCCTGGATAATTGGAGCTCTTTCTGCGGTAGGTGGGACTTCTACAAACAGGATGATCTTCACCTGAACAAGATGGGTACCAATATCCTGGGGGTGGGGAAAATTTGTTAATGCTGTTTGGGTGGGTTTAAACTAATTCAGCAAGAGGTACACCAGCACAACTGACCAGGAATGGACAAGCCATCAGCATCAAACAACAGCAAACCAACACAAAGAAAAAACTATCCCCATAAGAAAACCTGGACACGCTCGCACAACAGAACAACACAGACAATTCAGAAGCTTGGATTAAGAACCTGTCGGACTGACCACTAACAGACACAGAAAAAGCTGTCCTAGTAAGAGTAATGAATTACAACTACAGAGATGCAGACAAGAAAGACTTCCTAGCAGCGTTGGAATTAACACTGAAAAACAACCGACTTACAGAAGAAACCAGCAGATCATCAAATAGACACTAAGCAGGCAGAAAGAAGGGAATACCCTCAACACACAGGAAAGGAAAGCCCTAGAAGGACTCAGAAAAGACAGAAGTATTATAATCCTACCTGCAGACAAAGGGCGCAAGACCATTAGCCTAAACAGAACACAATACATTGAAAAGGTGAACTCACTACTCACAGATATCAACACCTACCAACAGGTGGCGATGGGATTGACTCCACAGCTAAAACAACGCTCACAGCATCCCTGAAGAAACTCACAAATCAGATGAAATTAAAAAGACAGATCTCCGAAGAATGAAACCTGATGGATCCAACACACCTGGTTCTACAGATTACCTAAGGTACACAAACCAGGGGCCCCCTCAGACCCATAGGCTCACTTCCCAGCACAACAGCATACAGACTAGCAAAGGAACTTCACCATAAACTGAAATAGCTAGTAGAAGATTCATGCCATTCCATCCATTCCAAGAATTTCTGAACATCATCAAAGAGACCAAGATAGAAGAGGATGTAACAGCCCTATTCACATCCCTAACCATCAGCCTGGCCAAAGAAACACTGACCTCACTACTAGACAAATCAAGGACACAAACACCAGCCAGCACCAACTCCATCAGCAAGGACAGCATCCTCACGCTAGTAGACCTGTGCCTCACAACCCACTTCACCTACAACGACAAGATCTACAAACATTCCTAGCTGAAGCAGTAATGCAGAGAATTGAATGAACAGCCCTCCCCAAGATCCAGCTGAAGCTTTGAGTCTTCTATGTGGATACCTTTGTCATTATGAAACAGAACAAATTAGAGGAAAGTTACAGCATCCTTACTGACATAAATTGCACCAAAGAGGAAAAGAACAACAATCGACTCCCCTTCCTAGATGTCACAGTGGAACGTACATTCAATGGAGAACTGCAGACCAGCGTCTACAGGAAAGCCACACGCACAGACCAGATACTCAACTACAGGAGCAACCATCCCAACACCCACAAGTGGAGCTGCATCAGGACATTATTCAAATGAGCCACAACACACTGCAATACCCAGGAACTATGAGCAGCAGAAGAAAAATACCTCTACAGCGTATTCAAGAACAACAGGTACCCAATAAACAAGTCTACCGATTCTTAAACAACAAACCCAAATAAAAAGACACCACACGCTCAGAGACACGAGCCATGCTACCATACATCGAAAACCTCTCAGAGATGGCTACCAGATTATTCCAACCCCTTTGCTTCGTGGCAGCCCACAAACCTACCAACACACTGAAACAGCTACTGATGAACCGAAAGGACCCTGTACAAACAACCAGCAAAACAAATGTCATTTACAAAATACCCTGCAAGAGCTGCAAAAAAAACTACATCGGACAGACTGCAGGAAACTAGCCATCAGGATACATGAGCAACAACTAGCCACCAAAGGACATGACCAACTATCACCAGTATCCTTACAGACAAAGAAGATCACCAATCCCCCTGGGACAACACCTCCATCCTGGGACAGGCTAAACAGAGACATGCACGGGAATTCCTAAAGGCCTGGCATTCAAACCGGAACTCAAAAAATACATTGATTTGGACCCCATTCACCAACCACTGAGAAAAAGGACCGGAAGTGATATCACCCACCTTAACAGGCCAAGACACATAATGAGAAAGCGGGACAGAACACCAGGGCTTCATTGGAGGCTCACTGATGATGTTACCTAGCATGGTGACAAAATGTCTGAAAACAAACCTACCGACTCAGTGAGCAAACATACAACCTGATTCTTTCATCTCCCTCACAGGACCAGAGTCACATCACCACAGGGAACAGGCAAGGGATGGGCTGCCTACATTTCTTCAGCCCTATGGAGGAGAGGATGCACCCAATTTTAAGGCTATCAACTACTAACACAATTACATCTGGCATTGCTCGGATGGTATGCCTGTGCCTTATGCACTCTCTGAAATCTTACTTCACCCTCATCATGTTTTTGTGAACTTAACAAACACAGGGGAAAGGACAGACCGTGTTCCAGCTCACCACTGGGTGGGGTAGCTGGAGAATTCTGCAGTCAAGGACTCACTGAGATTTTCAATGGAGTAACATACAGGGGAATGCTGCTGGAGGTGTATACGGAAATGTTCAAGGTATAGACAGTCCTGCTACAGAATCTGTTGCCACTGTCATGGAGGAGACCTGTTCTAACTCAGCAAAGGTCTTTGCACAGAACTTCGAGCTAATATTTTCCCAGCATTCTGGAAGCCACTGCTGGTGGGGAAAAAAACCCGAGTGGGAATGTTAATTATGACATGAAGGAAAGGCTTTCTATCTATTAGATTCTTGTAACTTATTCACATGGGTCCCAGAATCAAGGAGAGTTTTGAAGATTAACTATAACGATTTTACAGTTTTGGTTTGCATTTTTGCTGGTGTGCCGTATTGTTTTAGAGCCCGTACAGAGCAGGTACCCTTTGGTACCTCCCAGTGCTTTTCTTCACTGGAAACAAACTGCTTTATGTCTTATGTAGTTTTCAACTAAAAGCTGAGGAAAACAAAAATTAGCCAAGCCTGGACGTTAAATGCAAACAGAACGTTCACTGTGCAGATTGCAGGTGGAAGCCTGCACTAGGTTTGAAGGCAGAGTCCATGAGGGGAAAGGCAGCCTGGAAGATTCTGTTTTTCCTTTCCACTTTACCCCCACACTACCACCTAATTGCGGTAGTGCTTATATTTTCCCCAGCATCCATGTTGTGTGTGTGCAGGTGTGAGACACAGTGAAAGACGACAGGAGCACAAATCTTTATTCAATTCCCACCACCAGGAAGAAAACAAACACCTGGGTGGCCAGTGACAAGCAACACCCTTCTCATCAAAGGGCAATAACCTGGAAGGTTTACTGAACTTTGAGATAGAGGGATAAATCAACAGTAACCCTTAGAATGATAACAGGCAATTCTTTTTGGAATCAGTCAAAATCAGATACAATGCCAAGAGCTAGACAGGAACTGTACGATCAACCTGGGAGATGACAAGCTCTATCTGGACATTCAAAGACATTAGGAGCCAGATATGACCCCAATTTTTAAATGACTAACTACAAAGCAGTGAGGCCCAAGCATGAAAGAGTTTTTGAAAAGAATATTAGAAGAGAATTTATCCAAAAGTTAATGGAAGGATCAGCATGAAATCTCAAACCTCAGAAAACAGTCAGCCCACTGTGGAGAAGTCAAAGATAATTCTGGCAAACTCTGTCGTACTTGATTAGGTTCCAGAAGGAGAAGTGAATGTATCTTCAAATGGGAAGTAAAAGGGAAACTGGATTTATACTCTAAAACTTGACAGGTTTAAGTGTTTGGTTAGTAGTGCTTGCTTAGTTCACATACAATAAAACTGGTTTTGTTTAAAAACGTGACATCTTGCAGCTTAATCTCTTTCAATTAATCTCTGAGTGTTTGAATTTCTCTTTAAATGTTTGTGATCTCTACAAAGGACATAACAAGTCGAGAGTGTGTTGCTGGAAAAGCAAAGCAGGTCAGGCAGCATCCGAGGAGCAGGAGAATTGACGTTTCGGGCCGGAACCCTTCATCAGGAGCCCTTCATCATTCCTGATGAAAAGCTCTGGCCCGAAATGTCGATTCTCCTGCTCCTCAGATGCTGCCTGACCTGCTGTGCTTTTCCAGCAACACACTCTCTACTCTGATCTCCAGAATCTGCAGACCTCACTTTCTCCTAAAGGACATAACAAGTCAAATGCCCACCATCTGGACTGTGGTTTTATTTTAATCTACGTCTCTAGAAAATTTCAATCATTGGCTATTCTTTAGGTAAGAATTTTCTGGGATCCCTTTGCTATGTTCATGGCAAGCTAAAATCAGGTATCTACCAGACATGGGGTTTTGATCATTAGTTAAATGGTTAAAAGATAACCATAGTTTCCAATATGTGTCTCTACTAGCTGCAGAAATTCAGAATGTAACTCCTTAGTTTTTAAGACTCGTAGACAAAGAACTGCAAGTATGGAAAGGAAGGAAGAGGCACAGCAAGGAAATCACAGAGATAAAATGATGCAATATTATTTTTTTAAAAAACCTGTCCATAAACATTGACATAATCTCCTCAAGCAAAGGGAAAGACAATGACCTAAAAGCATTGCATAGTCCAAATTACATTTTACAGTTCTCGTCTACGCATTAGGCTGGTAAAATATAAAATGAATGCTAATATTATGCAAAATACCTAAGGAAAAGGTGTAATTAGTATTAGAAGATGTTTAAAGGAGACAAAGATTCCACATCAAGGAGATTTTAATTAAATAACTTAGGATTTGTTTTAAAAGCCATGAATAGCATGCACCAGAAATTTCTTGAGGATAGTCAATATTTTATACATTAACGTCAGCACTGTCATGATCCATATTAAAACCTAACAAATCAGAGTAGGAATTCACCTGCTGTTACATTGTCACAGCAGCGTGACTGAAATAGTGAGGATTTACTACTTTCAGTATTTAAATAAAATTTTAAGCCTGTTCCCATGAAAAGTTTCCAATATTTCCAAATTAGGTCTACACATAGCAACTTGAGGAGTTCCATAGCAATTGTTAAACTACCTTAGAATTCAAATGAGAATCATGGTGTTCGGTTATAATCTGATGCGTTCCGAACTGCCATTGTTTGTAAATTGCTGCCATCACATCCCTCCTTTACCTTTCCCTAAACCCCAGAACCCTACATTAATATTTTCCACTCAGCTCTTTAGTAATTTGTGTATTTGGTTATGGAATGGGCCTAATAGGGACACTTAGGCAGACCTGATGACTAATAGCATTGATGAACACTATTTGTCTTTGACATCATGGTGATTTTTATCGCACTCTGTGCATGCTTTCATATCTCCAGTAACATGTATTGTTTACACTTTGATAGCTATGTTGTTATTGGAGATAAGCCTCTAAAATTAATTTCTCAACATCACATTGCTAACAGGAGACCTCACTGTCTAATAGCCTATATTATAAATCTTTCCAATATGCATTACTGATGGGCATAGAAAAATATCAGAAAATCATCCCCAGAAGTGATTTACTGACAGTCCTCATTCTGAAGCGAGTTAAACATGGGGTTATGAAAGTAGACCATGCAGTTCATGACATCTTTGTTAGAACTGTGCAAAAATAATATAATTAACTCTGTTGCTTGTTATTGATCAAAACCCTGCATTCATTTTCTGTTTCAAATATATATCCAATATCCTTTCCAAAATTAATATTGGACCCACTTCCACTACCTTTTCAGCTCATAACAACTGACTGCATAAAATAAATTCTCCTCATTTCTCTTCTTGTTAGTTTGCCAATTATCCGAACTCTGTGGGTTCTGGTTACTGACCTTATTGCTGGTGGAAATTTTATTTCCCTGTATATCTCATTGAAATACAACATAATTTGAAATAATTCTATTTCATTCTGAACACCTCAATTTTTTTGTTCCCTAAACTTCTTTTCTCTTAGAAGAATAATTATTCTGTGACCACTCCATCTAATTGAAATCGTTTATCCCTGGTACTACTCTGATAAATCCCCTCTCTATCCTTGCTAATGTTTTGATGTACTTCTTATTTCCAAGATGGAGGCAGCAGGGGTTGGCAGTGATTGGCTTCTGAGTGCGTGGCAGAACCACTCGTGGCTAATTCTGTGGGTTCTGCCGCATCCACATGACATCATCATTGTCTGTCCAGCTCAGTATTGTTTTTTTGGTTTTGGATGACTTAGGGCCAACTCATGAGTCATAGCGTCATAGAGATGTACAGCATGGACACAGGCCCTTCAGTCTAACTCATCCATGCCAACCAGATATCCCAACCTAATCTAGTCCCATGTTCCAGCACTTGGCACACATCCTTCTAAACCCTTCCTATTCGTGTTCCCCTTCAGATGCCTTTTAAATGCTGTAATTGTACCAGCCTCCACCACTTCCTCTGGCAGCTCATTCTATATACGCACCACCCGCTGCATGCAAAAGTTGTCCCTTAGGTCACTTTTGTGGGCGGCACGGTGGCACAGTGGTTAGCACTGCTGCCTCACAGCGCCTGAGACCCGGGTTCAATTCCCACTTCAGGCGACTGACTGTGTGGAGTTTGCACGTTCTCCCCGTGTCTGCGTGGGTTTCCTCCGGGTGCTCCGGTTTCCTCCCACAGTCCAAAGATGTGCAGGTCAGGTGAATTGGCCATGCTAAATTGCCCGTAGTGTTAGGTAAGGGGTAAATGTAGGGGTATGGGTGGGTTGCGCTTCAGCGGGGCGGTGTGGACTTGTTGGGCCGAAGGGCCTGTTTCCACACTGTAAGTAATCTAATCTAATCTATATTTTTCTGTGTCACCCGAAACCTCTGCCCTCTAGTTCTGGACTCCCACATCCCAGAGAAAAGAACTTGTTTATTTATCCTATCTATGCCCCTCATGATTTTATACATGATTTGGAGATGCCAGTGTTGAGGTATACAAAGTTAAAAATCACACAATACCAGGTTATAGTCCAACAGATTTAATTGGAAACACTAGCTTTCGGAGTGCCACTCCTTTATCAACCACCTGATGAAGGAGTGGTGCTTCGAAAGCTAGTGCTTCCAATTAAACCTGTTGGACTATAATCTGGTGTTGAAAATGTGTTGCTGGAAAAGCGTAGCAGGTCAGGCAGCATCCAAGGAGCAGGAGAATCGACGTTTCGGGCATGAGCCCTTCTTCAGGAATGGAGAAGAAGAAGGGCTCATTCCTGAAACGTCAATTCTCCTGTACCTTGGATGCTGCCTGACCTGCTGCGCTTTTCCAGCAACACATTTTCAGCTCTGATCTCCAGCATCTGCAGTCCTCACTTTCTCCTATAACTGGTGTTGTGTGATTTTTAACATGATTTTATAAACCTCTGTAAGGTCACCCTCATCCTTCTATGCTCCAGGGAAAACAGCCCCAGCCCATTCAGCCTCTCCCTAAAGATCAAACCCTTCAACCCTGGCAACGACTGTGGGAGGGCAGGGCCCTGTCTCCATCCCCGCTCCATCTCAGATGGTGGTATTGAACAATGAGCCAGGACCCCGTTGGTCAATGTCCAGCATCGGGGAGGCTGACCGTCTCCAGCTTGGGGAGAAAGTGAGGACTGCAGATTCTGGAGATCAGAGCTGAAAATGTGTTGCTGGAAAAGCGCAGCAGGTCAGGCAGCATCCAGGGAACAGGAGAATCGACGTTTCGGACATAAGCCCTTCCTGAAGAAGGGCTTATGACCGAAACGTCGATTCTCCTGTTCCCTGGACGTCTCCAGCTTGGAGCCAGCAATAGCACCAGTGGAGGTAGAAGATGAACACATTGCCAGGAACCCAGGGACGATGTCAGATGGCAGTAACTGGAAGAACAGAGAGGGTGAAGACTACAGGGAGGGAAGATGAACTTTTGAAGCTGTTTTATTTTCGATAATACCAATTTAACATTAATTTATTCAGTATTTTACCATTTATACAATGTATTCAGTATTTTATTGTATAACCCAAGATGGCGCCAGAACATGGTGACGTTATCCACTTTTCACTGTACCTAGGTATAAGTGACAATATATTAATTAAATAATTAAAGCCTGATGCCCAGAATTGGACACAACGCTCCAAGTCAAAGGTATCAACCAACGATTTAGAAAGGCTTTGCATAAATTTCCTGAACATTAACATTCTTTAGAACAAATTCGACTTATCTAATTATTGGACAAAAGATTGCATTGGCATGAATAGGTCAGCTCCTTACTCAGGTTCAAGGACTTTACTTTGCGAAGGTTAAATGTCTAACTAATCATGGCTTTAAACCTAAATCATTCCAATACACACTTTTATCACTTTGACAGAAGCCAATGTATAATATGATTTTTAGACTTTAATTATGGAAACAAAAAATGACTTGAAGCCCAAATTGCTTTTAGTGTAAATGCATGGCCATTAAGTCTTTGCAAAGGTGTGACAGGAGGAACCCTGCAGACTCTTGGGGCCAATTTCTTTTTTCTCGTGCAGTGTAAGTCTCAACTTCCACCATTGGAACATGTTAATGAAAGGAGAAAGCAGACAATCAAAAAGCTCCACATGTGGCAAATGATTGCAGAAACAAGAGCTGTGCTCAGGAGGTTGGGCTAATGACACGGTGCTGCAGTCTTTTTCCCCTTGAGTTTTCAATGGTCACGGAAAACTAGTTCACAGGAGAAAAAAGAAAAGCAATGGCTTAATCTGTGACTCATGCAAAGCTTCACAGCTCGATAAATACTTACAGCAAAATCATTTTAAATGTTAGAAACAATTAACAAGTTAAATAAACTGTGAAATCAATCAATGTTTCTGCTTGCTGGGCATTGCCAGGAAAGAGTAAACTTAACTGTGATGTTAGAAAACGCTTCTTTACTCAAAGAGTGATCAATATACAGAATTTTACAGGGCGAAAAATCCTTGCAATCTTTTTACGAAACTA
This sequence comes from Chiloscyllium plagiosum, assembly GCF_004010195.1. Lineage (NCBI taxonomy): Eukaryota > Metazoa > Chordata > Chondrichthyes > Orectolobiformes > Hemiscylliidae > Chiloscyllium > Chiloscyllium plagiosum. The sequence goes on from NC_057742.1 coordinate 26,781,813, forward strand.
TTAGATTCAGAAATTAGAGGGACTTCAGGATTTTCAGGGTGGAGGATTAATATAGGCTGAATGGCCTCTCTTACCCATGACTGTTATAGGATCTAAAGATGTGTTTTGTCCAAGCATAGATGGCTCTGGTTAACACTTTATTTCAGAATTGGAGGGATATTTCTGAATTGATTTGTCATTCTCTTCCTGTGTTAATTTATTTTCAAAAATGTAGGACTGATTTCATGTGGCCAACATGCCTAAGACCCTTTTACAATTGATACCTCCTCCTGACTCTGATTGTAGGGATTTTTGAGGCTCTGTGTTATCACTATTTTGGAGACTCGGCTAAGCATGATAAAGATCCCTTATCTTATTTCACCAGAATACATAATGAACAATCAGTGAATGTGGTCTATAGCCTCTGGACATTATTCCTGGCTTATGACTGAAGCTGAAGATGAAAAGCTCATTAGAATGTACCATGTGGCTTGTTCCTAGCCACTGTAGATGTGCATTTGAATAATTTCCATTGTCATACCGCTGGATGACTTAACTTGTTTCTTGTAGCAAGCTGAGATGCAATGGATTGGAAAATTGCATTTTTCCAGCTCATTGCCAACTAACTGAGGTTCCCACCCAGTTACCACCCTAGGTGCCATTTTTTCCCTGCTAGACCAAAAATAGAGCCTGGAACCTGAACTGAATCACAGGTCTGCAGGATCAAAGTTATTTCTGATATGTCACATTGAGTCTCTTGGTACAGGAGATATATTTCTATGTTCCCTGACATGGCTTCCCATCAAAACCATGTTTTTTTTAAAAGAAAATGATTCAGAGCTGGTTAGCTCATCTGGCTGGACAGTCACTTTACAACGAGGTAAAAACAATGACTGCAGATGCTGGAAATCAGATTCTGGATTAGTGGTGCTGGAAGAGCACAGCAGTTCAGGCAGCATCCAAGGAGCTTCGAAATCGACGTTTCGGGCAAAAGCCCTTCATCAGGAATAAAGGCAGTGAGCCTGGAGCGTGGAGAGATAAGCTAGAGGAGGGTGGGGGTGGGGAGAAAGTAGCATAGAGTACAATGGGTGAG
>NC_057742.1:26783292-26789034 GCF_004010195.1 Chiloscyllium plagiosum
CGGAAAGGGGTGGGGAGGGAAATATATCCCTGGTGGTGGGGTCTGTTTGGAGGTGGCGGAAATGTTGGCGGATGATTTGGTTTATGCGAAGGTTGGTAGGGTGGAAGGTAAGCACCAGGGGCGTTCTGTCCTTGTTAGGGTTGGAGGGGTGGGGTCTGAGGGCGGAGGTGCGGGATGTAGACGAGATGCGTTGGAGGGCAACTTTACAACGCAGAGTGATGTGAACAGTGTGAGTTCATTTCCCACACTAACTGAGGTTACCATGAGAACTCTCTTTTTCAACTTCCCCATTTGACTGAGGCATGGTTAGAGAGTTCACCAGTTGTCATTCTCTAATGGGAGTGCAGCTATATGGTCTGGTAGGATTATGACAACTTTAAAATGTACTTTTCCCTTAACCTTACATAGATCCTTGAAAGTTGCCACCCAGGTTGATGAGGTTGGTAGGAGGCAAACGGTGTGTTAGCTTTTATTCATAGAGGGATTGAGTCTTGGAACCACGAGGTCATATTGTACAAAACCCTGGAGCAGGTGCACTTGGAGTATTGCGTACAGTTCTGATCACCGCATTATAGGAAGGATGCAGATGCTTTGGAAAGGGTTCAGAAGAGATTTACTAGGATGTTGCCTGGTATGGAGGGAATGTCTTATGAGGAAAGGCTGAGGGACTTCAGGTTTTTTTGTTAGAGAAAAGAAGGTTAGAGGTGACTTAATTGAGACATATAAGATAATTAGAGGGTTAGATAGGGTCAGCAGTGAGACCCTTTTTCCTCGGATGTTGTTAGCTAGCACAAGGTTGGCGTAGCATTAAATTGAAGGGTGATAGATATAGGACAGATGTCAGAGGTAGTTTCTTTACTCAGAGAATAGTAGGGGCATGGAACACACAGCCTGCAACAGTGGTAGACTCACCAACTTTAAGGGCATTAAAATGGTCATTGGATAGACATATGGACGAAAATGAAAGAGTGTAGGTTAGATGGGCTTCAGGTTGGTTTCACAGTTCGGCGCAACATCAAGGGCGGAAGGGCCTGTACTGAGCTGTAATGTTCGATGTTCTAGGTTCTAAATGATTTTCTTCTACTGCCCATATGCAGATGTCATGTTCAAGATGAGTTGGAGGGAGAGGAGGTGAGTCCTTCTGCTTGAAGCACCATATATGTTGAAAGTTCTATCAGAGTTGGGCTATATTGGAAATAATTACTTTGCAACTGGGTCCTCTGTTGCAATTTGGATTTATCCCTGAAGTAAATAATCTTAATTGATTCCAACTGTAGCTATCAGTAAATTTCATGAAGCCATCTATCCTATCCTACCTTCCCCGCATTGCTTAGGCATTATGCAGCTTGATCACAAATTTCAGCTCCTTCCCTGAAAACCTCAAGTTTCTCAGTATTGGATGCAATTGTTCTCTTACTTCATAGATCCACATAAACCTAAGATCACATCAGAAATGCCCAGTGGCTGACCATGGAAAGAAAATACCACAAGCTTATAATGTGCAGTATAAAGATGCCATCCGTGCAAACTACAAGGCAAACACCAAAACCCTGGTGATATGGACCACACCAGACCCTCTCAAAATATTTTAAGAAGGTAGCCTGGATCCTAACATTTTTCTTATCTTGAAGACAAACATCATGTTCTGTGTTCCAGATGTAATTTGACTAGTCAAGTTACTCAATGTTAAACAAAACACAATTTATTCAAACACTTACAATTAAAATGAAACAAAAGAAATAGGAACTTAGAATAACTTAACTGTATTGGATAACTTAACAGAATAATAGATACAGTAATTATTACTAGTTAACTGTTCCGATTTAGTAACATCTCATAAACATGCCCCTTGACAAAAAGGCAAACTCAGATAATAGATATATCCCATAGGTAACTCAGCAACAGAGAGAAATCCCAGCTTTTAGCTGTAACCGAGAGAGGGAAAAGACAGCTTCTATTTCTTCAAAACTCCAGCAGCTTCTTCCATCTTGAGGCTCCAACAGAAACTGCTTGAAGCTAAACCTAAAAACTAAAATAAACTCGAAGTCCTGATCTATGAGAGCTGACGACACCCATCGAGGCTGCTTCTATTGTTCCAACCTTTGAGAAAAATACCCAAGGTCTCACAAGCTGCTTATTTTATTGACTTTCCAAGTAGACAACTTGCTATCTCTGTCTTAAAAATTCTCTTAAAAATAAAAGGACAAAACAACCTCTTAAAGCTATAGCATTGTCACACTGGAGAACATCAGTAAAAGGCATTGCACTTTCATATACATTTTGGTTTGCTTCCATTTCATATGCTGTACTTTGCAAGAAACAGAATTGATTCGAGTGTATTCCAATTTCCAATATTGAGTCAAACTTCACCGGAATGAAGGAGATGAGAAATCACAGCATCAAATGGAACCCTTTACAGAAATAAAGGAAGGCTCTAACCCCTGCAGTGCAGCCTCCTCTAGCAGATTGGTTCATTCTGAGGCAGCTGGTGCGGGTTGTACTAAGGAGGACCAGATCTACGTCCAGTCTAAAGAGGGACCTGGTTGTACTAAGGAGGACCAGATCTACGTCCAGTCTAAAGAGGGACCTTCTGATATAAATAACATATTCATTTGAAAATGTAATCAGGTGGAATAGGACTGTTCCTCCCAAAACCACTTAAACAGACCTCAGTTGCAATACAAAAACAGAAATTGATGGAAAAGCTCAGCATCTTTGTGGAGAAATCAGAGTTATGCTTCAGGTCAAATCATCCTTCCTCAGAACTTCAGGCCATCAATTGAACAGGAGGAATCCTGGAGGCAACCAGTTAAATTGCTAGCCTCCTCCAAAATCGCCCTCTGCATTCCACCTCCTACATTTGTCTGTCACCCATATATGTTTCATCCTGACAGAGCAGGGGGAGCCTTGGAACGAAGTATCATGTTCCCCTTGCTGCTGTACTCATCAAAGGCAGACCTTTGGAGTTAACTGGATTTCTTCTTCTAAGGTTGTGGTAATCATGAACTTTTCCACCAATTCTTTTCCTGATACACCTGAGCTGAGTCGATTGTTCTTTTCAGTCAGTCAGTTTAGAAAGTTTTGTGGAAACTTTTCATTTGAGTCACTAAATTGTTATCACAGAGAAACTCCAGCTCACACAAACTGCACATTTCAAATCACTGAGCAATCACTGACAAAAGGACAGGCGACTATTTGCAGTACAAAAATAGCATTGAACTTTTGAAAATTGAAGCCTTGAGTTTGCGATGACATTTGCATCTCTGTACCATTCCTTATCATTACCTTTTTTCACTGCCTTTTGATTTCCTTGCTGTTCTCTCAGCAGTTTACAGAGAAGTCTCTGTGAAGACTGCTTGCATTTCCAGCTAAAGTACATGCTGTTGTGTTTGTGAAGTAAACTTCAAGAGATTTATGTTCTCATTCAAACAGGACAAGATGAGAATCGTGTTATTGCTTACAGAGCAGAATGGAAGCTACCTTTCTCTTTCAACATCAACGCACCGATTACTCAGACAACTATCTCCCCGCTGCCTTGAGGAGACAGCCTCCTTTGCCTTGAAGAGTAGAGCAGGCTGCTGTACATACATTTTGTTGACTTTGAGGCTCATTTTTCAAGTCTAGGTGACTGAAGTATCTTTGAAACAACAATGCAGACAGAATAATAAACAAGCTGCTTCTGACTAGAGATTTCTGAACTTTAAATTCCATCGCTGCCTTTAAATCCTTTCATGGCCATACCATTCTCTATTTCTGTAATCTTGTCCAGCCATACATTACATATGAGCTCTGAATTTTTCAATCTAACACCTTGGAAACAAGATATTCAGCTCAATTAGTCTGCGTTGTTATTTAAACTCTTCCAACCATTTCCCTCATACTCCGTAGGCATATCCTTCTATTCCTTTCTCCTTTCCGTATTTATCCAGCTTCCCCTTAGATCCTGATTCGGAGATGCCGGTGTTGGACTGGGGTGTACAAAGTTAAAAATCACACTACACCAGGTTATAGTCCAACAGGTTTAATTGGAAGCACACTAGATTTCGGAGCGCCGCTTCTTCATCAGGTGATAGTGGAGGACACAATTGTAAGGCACAGAATTTATACACTGTAAATTTTTGCTATAAATTCTGTGTCTTACAATTGTGTCCTCCACAACTACCTGATGAAGGAGCAGCGCTCCGAAAGCTAGTGCTTCCAATTAAACCTGTTGGACTATAACCTGGTGTTGTGTGATTTTTAACTTTGTACACCCCTTAAATCCACCATTCTATTATTACATCTAACCTAAAAGGTGGAGAAGTATCTTTGAGTACTCTTCTGTTAAAGAGCTCTCTCCTGAATTCCTCACTGAGTTGATTAGCAGCTGTCACGAATGAAATAAAAAACATTTTCATATATATCCATGTTATAATCTAAAATTATATTAAACAGCCCCACAAAGATGGCAGTGAAAACCTTGCAATTGGATTCGAGGTAACCTTCCTGAAGCTTCTCAGAAATGTTGTGCCTCATAAGGAGGCTCTTCAGCCCATTGTGTCTGCATTGACTCATCAAAAGAGCGTCATTACCTTGTGGCAATCTCCTGCTTTTTCTCCGTTTCCTTGCAGATTATTTCTATACAAATAATTGTCTGATGCCCTCTTGAGTATCTCACTTGAACCTGCCTCCACCACACTTCCAGGCAGTTCATTCAGTATCCATAAGCAAACCTGATGTACTCTTGATGAGACTGGAATGCCGAACTATTGTGTTATGAGCTACGACAGAGACAATTGTCTTCAAGGGAAAAAAACCCTACACAACAGAATTGTAAATTACGCCTACCTTATAAGAAGATAGGAAGACCTCTAAATAGGCTGTAGAGAGTTCACTATCTGATATTTGTGGCCCTCACGTTTGGGCTGTCCTATCAATGAAGACATCTCATTGATGTCCATTATATCACACCTCTTTTAGGTCACTCATTAACTTCCTATTTTCCATCAACAATCCATGTTTACTTTTGCCTGTACTGTTTGTGATCCATGTAGCAAATGGCCAGAAATCTCTACAACAAATGGTGACAAAAGTTCTTGAAATCAGGAACAAGCTTTCAGAACTTGATACATTACACTCTGTAAACTTGATAACTTCAAAGAGCAGTACCAACTGTCCTCCTTTAAACTCAGCAACAGCCAATAGAAATCCTCTTTGATCTTTTTAAATAGCGGGTGATCCTCCCAATTTCAAAGTGCGATTAACAGGGTGACTGATTCCACAATATGCCAGTTCTCATCTGGTGATCTCTAACACTTTTACCAAAATGGCATCCAGCACAGCCTGCACAGTGAATGTGTACTTGCACCACAGGTATTATTTTGGACCAGAAACAAATTAACTCTGCTTTTCTTCCAAACCCAATCTGGACAGTAGCATGCTCTCAACCTTATAAAAACAACCCTTGTAATATGTTTCACAATGATATAGGAAGGGAAAATGTCGAGATTCTGAAGGGAGATTATAGAGAGTTAGGCAGAAATTTAAAAAGGAGGTCCTCAAGTGTGCAAGATAGGGGACTCTGCGACCCCCCCATCAGGCACTCTGCTTCCCTTCCCAAGAACAAAGACACGGAGGAGTTCGTCCAAAACTATTTATTCAATTCTGCAGAACCGGGTGTTACCTCAATGGCTTCCCACGAGGCACACACACAGATTGTAATCCCCGCACGTTATATACATGTAGGAGTGGGCTGGGCCTTCT